>NW_006263514.1:104372-107710 GCF_000469605.1 Apis dorsata | reverse complement strand
TTATTTCAACAAAATTCAAACGGATATTCTTTTGTTATTTGTTATTTATTAAAATTAATACTTTTGCTTTAATTATTACTTATGTAATTTAAATAAGAAAATTTCAAAGAAAACTCCAAACTTTTGAAAAAGTTATTTTAAAAAAGAATAAATATAGTTAATAAAAGAATAAACTTATTATGTTTTAAGAATTTTTATTAATAATTAAATATTATATATATATTTATAATTATCTAAATAGTACTCTTATAAAAAATAAAAATTAAATGTCATTTAATTATTGAATGGTATTATTAATACCACTTTATATATAATTATTAATGCTAAGTGAATAAATATTAACTTACATAATTAAAATTTGATATTAAAAGAATCTATTTAATAAATATAACGAATATATTTTTAATCAATAACATCAAGTCATTGTTTAAATCAATAAAACAAGAAAATTGATACTTTATTTCATTTAAAAATGTACGTGTTCTAAGCAAAAGTAACTTTCTTAATGTTTTTTAAAATATAAATTATTAGAATTATTATTTAAAAGAAAATATTGATTTTTAACTAATATTTATGTAATATTATTATATAATTTATAATCATATAATTTTTTTATTAGTATATATCGTTTAGAATAATGTATAATTATATAAATGATACATATATCTATATATATGTAATATATCAAAATGCTGACTTTATCGATTTTTATTGAATAAAATCAATTATAAAATCTTCGATAACGTATACATATATATAATGTTTCCATAGAATTTAAGTATATTCTGAATTTTTTTTTACTATTTACAATTAAAACTTGCACTTATTGCATATATATATTCCAAATACAAGAGATACAAGAGATATTATTACAAAAAAAATAAAAAGACGCGAAACTATAAAACTCCTTTAATAATAATAACTTGAATCGAAAAGTAAAATTAATATGTAACTGCACTGATTAAGAATTTTTCTTCCACTTGATCTATATGAATTAACATTCTTTCATCATTAATTACTAGCGTAAACAAAATGACATTCCAGCGAAATTCAAAGCAATATGCATAATTAAAATTTTATTTTTAAGTCACTAAAAAATGAAATAATGTAATATATAAAAAAAGTTTTTTATCTTCAAATTATTAAATATGAATATAAAAAATAATAAAATTCAAATAATATTTTTTAATTATTGTTTAGTAATGATGTAGTATGGTGTAGTAATGTTATGAAATAGAATTTCGTATGAAAAAATTAATGCAATAATTATTGAAATTCAAATTTCATGAACAAAGATAAACAGTTTTTATAGAGGCAAGTGTTATTTCATTAATATAATTTCGAATGTACAGGCTGGACTCCGACCATTTCATCTCATGAGACCTGATTCTAGGATGATTGTTACGGCAACTTAATTTTAATAAAGTTATCTATATTCAGATGTAACATAATAACGCACCGTATATTAGAACCAACCATTATTACCACCGCATTTACTATTTTATCATTATTAACTGCAGTATTAAGTATTTGTTGATTAATGATAATGACCTATTCTGAATTTTGATACTATAATAAAGAATTAAAATTAATATTTATTTATTATATATGTATTTTTTAATGATCATTAATATGGAACATTTAACTTTTTTAAAATACAAATTTGGAATAATAAAAAAATTAAACCAGTCATTCTGTTATTATGTCACATTATTGTAATAATGACTATAATATTATTATTTTATTATATTTATTTCCACTTTTGATTAATTCGAGATTTTTTATAAAAAAAATGGAAGAATTTATGTATTTTAAATGAACATCTCAAAAATTAAAACCGAACAATAGTAATAAAAAAAAAATTATTTAAAATGATGATAATATAATGTCGTCATTGATAATATATGTATTTCAAAATTTTTAAAATCGATAAGCACATATACAATTTATATATCGTTACAAATCAATCAAAATGTTTAATTAATAATGTAATATTTCTTTCATGTTTCAATTTTATCTTATAATATAAAAAAAATTTATATTATGCAATACAAATTTTTCATTCTTATAACATATAATTTTTCATTCTTATAATATATTATTTAAAAACAAATTTAGTATTGTTGTAATAAAATAGTTCGAGAAATTTCAATCTAAAAGAACTTTCAATTCAATTTACATTATATTTGTAATTTATACAAAATTGTATTCTGGAATTTGCTAATTCATCTCAAAATAATAATTCACTGAACCAAAATAAAATCATTTTATCTCGGTTTAAATATAATTAAATAAACAAGCGATACTTTTTAAAAAAAAAAAAGATAAATTTATTAGTGGTTATTTCATTATTTTCTCCTTCTTGTAAAATTATATTTTTAAAACTAAATTCTTTCAATAATTTACAATTTCTGTTCTTACATTCAATTCCATAAGGGATTACACGTAGCGATAGAAATGTTCGATAATTCAGTATAAACGTTTCCGTTTTCTAAAAATAAAGTTTCTCAATGTTCGAATTTTCCGATGGCACAATTTTTTCAATGGATATATACTAATTCCTAAATTGTCAATTTCGTTTGAATTTTGTTATAAATTAGCCGATTCATTATAATATAAGTAATTTAGTTAAATATGGATGGTAACCAGTTTGATTTCAAACTAACATTTCCTTACTATGGTAGAAACATATATCCGATTTCTAACTGAGGGAAACTCTATGCAGTTTACAAGGTTTATGGTGGTGAGTAGCATTATCTTATGGAACTTCCAAAACGATACAGGTCACTCGTTAATTACCGTTGCATGTAATATAGTCTTGACTGAAACATGAATAGTGCTGCTTAAATTAATAATGTAGTAAATAATTTTATAATTGGATTTGAAAGTTATTTCATAATATGATAAAATAGATTATCACGAATGTTATGATGATATATGTAAATTTATAGAAAAAATAATTTAATTTTATGAAATTATTATATGGTGAGAATATATGGTAAAAAGATTCTTATTTCAAACCTTTTCAGAATCGAATTTTTTTTTTTGATAGTAGAAAAAAATTTCTTTTATCAAACTTTAATAATAAAATCATTTATTGCTTTATTCTTATAAAGAAGACATAAAATTACAATAATATATTAAAATTTAAAACTAGTTTTATCGAAAATGTTTAAATTATCATTAGATTATTATTAATAACTAATAAAAGTTGGATATAAATAATATATAGTAGAAGTATAAATAAAAAACAAGTCTATAAAACGATTAAATTCAATTAATTATATTAAGAAAAATTTTACAATTATATATAAAAATATATATATATAAATATATAT
>NW_006263514.1:101830-103782 GCF_000469605.1 Apis dorsata | reverse complement strand
TATATATTCATAAAAATGTGATATTTTGGAGGGTGGATTCTAGGCATCAAAACGATGAAAAAAGTTTTGATATATATATATATGTTCGATAAAGTTTAATTATAGTTATAAATATTTTAAGTTTGTATTAGATAGAGTGAAAGAGCGAGAATACTCAGCTAAGTGCACGACAATATCATATTGCAATGTCGCTTATGTAACGGAGCTACAATGAAAGTAAATACAGTGATATATTTTTTATATACAATTGATTATTTCAAATGAATTTCAATGTAATGCAATATAATATATGTATTATGTAACTCTTTATTTAACAAAAACTTATCTTGAATAAGTTTTAGTAAATTTCAGAATATTAACACATATATCAATTTATATAAATCCATAGATACATCATTTTATAGTACAAATATATTATTTAAATTCATAACTAAATTGTTATATGATATTCAATCTATCTATTTATCGAAATCCATAGGAGCAAATCAAAACACACTCCCATAAAATTTCAAATTAGAAAGGTTAAATGTTTTTTTACATAAACTTGCTTATATTCACATGTACAAAAAATTCTACTAATAAATCAATTTGAAATTCACAGATTAATTAAAGTTTCAGTTGAAAAATCTTTATGTCTTTCATTTGAATTCAATGTTTTTTATTCCGATATGAGATCCGATATGAGTCAAAATTCAATATATTTTAATGTTATACTATCACAATAAATCTTATATCCATTAAAAAAATCATATAAGCATTGCACTTTTCTTTTTTACATTATTATTGCATATTAGATATTTTTTTTTTATTTATTTTTTTATTCACATTAATTTCTTTGAATAAAATTATTTCAATTATTATTTATTATCGTGCAATTTAATTTTATGTGAAAATTATTTAATTAAAACTTTATTTTAAATAAATATTCAAATATTAATATTATTTCATCAAATTCCATAATACAACAATGTGTTACTGAAATAACATTATTAACAATTGAATGCTGATTGTGAACATTAGAAAAAAACTTGATAGAAAGAAAAAAAGATAGTAATATTCTAATTCGAATATTATATTTGTATGTATTAAATATAAGAATATGAAAAAAATATGAAACTTTAGATCAACAATCTTTCTCATTGTTAAGATAATGTTGCTTTGTTCTCAGTTTGGTTCACAATGTTTATGTAACATATATCAGAAATAAAAGTATAGTATTAGAAATAAAAAAAAAATTAATAAATTTATAATATTTAGTTATACATAAAAAAACAATTGCAATATATATAGATATGTGATTCATATTATTAATATCTAGATCTACTATTTTCTTTAAAGAATAAAAAGAATTGAGTGCAAATGAAATAAAGATAAAGATTTGTCAGTGATTTGATTGGATATTTAATAATTTGAAATTCAAATTGATTCAAGTATCATTAGTATTTCAGACTTTCTTGTACATGTGAAAATAATTTAAAAAAAGAAAATTGTGCATATAAAAATACATTCAATTTTTCTAATTCAAAATTATAGAAATATGTTTTGATTTGTTTTTATGGATTTCGATAAATATGCAAGTTAAATGAAATACAATGATTCATCTATGATTTTAAATAAAATATTGTATCTGTAATCATTGTATAACTCTAAATATTGTGAAATTTGCTACAATTTGTATGAGATAAGTTTCCGTTAAATAACAAAATATATAGATTTCAATTTACATAATTAAAATTTTTTTTAAACGATATAAAAATGTCACATAGTTTTATTATACAATATTTATGTACATTATATTACCTTATATTGAAATTCATTTGAAATAATCAATTATATATAAAAAAATATCAATGTATTTATTTTCATTGAAAGATTCTGCTATGCAAGACATTGCAATATAATACTGCCGCGCATTTAAGTGAACATTCTTGCTCTATCTAATAACAAATAAA
>NW_006263514.1:99446-101203 GCF_000469605.1 Apis dorsata | reverse complement strand
ACATATATATATATATATATATATATATATATATGAACTTTTTTAATTATTTTGATCTAAAATCCACTCTCCAAAGAATGGGTTACATATTTTTATGAACATTCTGTATAATTATATGTTATAAAAAAATATTTTGATAAAATGTATTGTATTCAAAAGAACTGATAAAATAACGTTTTGATTTTTTCTTCTTTTTTATATTTTCAGAAATATTAAAATAACTTTTTTTAAATTTTTTGGAACTAGATATTTTTTAATATCAAATTAATATCAATATCAATGTCTATACATATATACTATACATACTATACTATTATAATATCATATATGAATTTTCAAATTGAATTAAAATAAATTATAAATAAGATTATTTCAAATCCCAGTATCTGAGAATTAATTATATAAAAATTTTTCTTATTTTCATATATATTATTGTAAATCATAAAAAAGAATTTTTAAAAATATATAAAAATTGTTAAATTAATTTATTTAAATTTAATTTAAAATAATTTGATATTGAAAACTATCTATTTTAAATTATAAATTTTTTCGAATTCTATTTTATAAATAATATTTTTTTATACAATCATATTATTATATTATTATTTTGAAATATATTCATTATCATCATATATTATGAATATATTATCATATATTTATTTAAAATATATTCAGTTATCACTATATTCATTCTGAATTCATGAATTTTCTGATAATAATACTTGTGATTTCACAGTCTACAATAATTTTTCACTGCTTTTTCTATTTTTACTTTAATTTTTTTCATGAATATATCATACATTATTTCACATGTGTGTGAATATGTTTCACATGTTCTTTATTAAACAATATTGCTTGTTACAATTGAATAGATTTGTGAAATAGCATATATACAAGCTATATCGCACAGAACAAGAATTATTTTTTACATTTAATTAAAATTTTATATAATTATGATATTCCTTCTCTAGAATTGTCATAAAAATTTTCGAGGATTTTGATTTAGCAAAGAAATTTCATTTTCTACAAAATGATTCTTCATTGT
The DNA here is from genome assembly GCF_000469605.1 of Apis dorsata. Lineage (NCBI taxonomy): Eukaryota > Metazoa > Arthropoda > Insecta > Hymenoptera > Apidae > Apis > Apis dorsata. The sequence continues at coordinate 100,158 of NW_006263514.1, read as the reverse complement.
TACGCAGAAAAATATTTAAAATGTTTCATACCTAAAACTGTTCAAAATATTATAAAATAAAAAAATGTTTTTCTAATATCAATAATCTTAACAATCAAAGTTATTCTAATTAATCATATTATTAATCTATTAAAAGAAAGAGAATTTAATTTTAGATGATAATAATGAAAAATAATTAAAATATTAGATTGATATATAAAGAACAAAATTTATAAAAAAAATAACAATAAAAAGTTGTGAGAATAATACAATAAAAATTTTCAATTTATAATATGATCAATTTACAATATTGTTATCCTTAATAATAATGAAGATATATGTAATTTAATATTGTTGTTCTTAACATTGTAGCATTCTAAATAATATTATATTATAATTTATATGAATTAAAAATACAAGATTATAAAATTTTTTTTATTATGTTCAGGTTCCTTGGGTACTTCAGTATTTGACACGGATGTGTACCTTGTTGGCGCCAGTGGAGGTGTTTATGCTCTTCTCGCAGCTCATCTAGCAAACGTTCTTCTCAATTATAATAACATGGAATTCGGCATTGTTCGATTAATAGGCATTTTCGTAATCGGTAAGATGTAAAAAAGTAGATAAATTTTTTTAAATTTTTTCTTTTTTAAGAGAGCATTTTATATTTATGAAATTCAGATAGGATTAGGATTTTAATTGTTTGTACTCTACTATCGTTACGGTGATATTA
>NW_006263514.1:97630-98201 GCF_000469605.1 Apis dorsata | reverse complement strand
TACAAATATTCTATTATATTTTTTTCTATTATATTTTGATTAAAAAATGCTTTTCATTCAAGTTTATTTTTTAATTCAGTTGTGTAGATACTTTTATATTGTTTTATACCTTTTTCACATTGTTGCCATAAAATAGAATTTAAAAAAAAAAAAATAACAAATGCAATGAGTTCTATTTTTCTCTATCATATCGTTAAAATAAGATAAATAAACTGTTATAAGCAGTAATTATTTATATCATGAGGAAGACATGATGACGGAAAAATCATCATATATAGAATTTCAAATGTATAATATTAATTATGATAATTAAATATTTTCAACTCATAATTAATTATCATTTTAAAAATACTTCTTAATTTTAAAAAAGCATGTTAATATGTTTCCAATCATTAACATAAAGTTATATATTTTAATAATAAAAGTTATATATTTAATTTTTTTGTTTTTAATTTTATAAAAATAATAATTATATAATAATAAAACTGATAATAATTTTCTAAATCGTATTAATATTTAATATATTTAATATAAATAGATATATGAATGTTCTATTAATTTTATGTAATAA
>NW_006263514.1:91881-97160 GCF_000469605.1 Apis dorsata | reverse complement strand
TATATATAATTTTATTATTTTTATTTTTTATTATAATTTTATTATTATAATTGTTTTTTTGCCTATTTTATTGCCAGAATAATGTTATTTGAATTATTATTATGGGACATTTATTAATGGCATATGTATTTATGTATATATTAATATGTATTTTATTATTTCATTCATGATATTTTTTTATTTCAATTTTTTGTATAAAATAAAAATAAGTTATCATTTTTTATACATTATTGAAATACAATATAATTTTTATTTAATTATAATTATTAAAAAACAAGATTGCAAGAATAGACAGAATTTTTATTTATCTAATATATCTAATATATATTATAAAACAAATTAATATATAATTTATTATACACTAGTATTTATTATAATTTAATATACATATATTATGTACAATTATATTATATGAAATTCATTGTATATTAGCAATGTCTTTCTTTAATATTCAACATTAATAATCAACGCTAGAATATATAAGATATTGACTCGTAAAATTTATATATTAAAATATATTAAAACTCCAAAGAAATTATATATGTATTGCTAATTAACGATTAGCAATTCTCAACTTTTATGCATATTGTTGAATCTAAAATTCAAAAATTTTAGTATCGTTGAACCATTTCTTTATGCAGAAATTTATTAAAATATAACTATAAGATATAATATTTCTTATTTCTAACAATCCTATTGCATATCTTAAAAATGTGTTATACATTTAATTAAGAAAAAAAATTATTGAAAATTGAAATAAATTAATTCGTTTATTATGCAATTTATTATATATATATGTTACTATTTTTCACATATCAAATAATTAATAACACTATAATTTAATATACATATATTATAAATGTTATATAATTTAAATAATGATATATTCAATTATAACTTAAGAATAACTTAAAAATATATCATATATCATAACATTTAATAAACAAATTTAATAAAAAAATGATTTCTATTTTTAGCAAGTGCCGACGTGGGATTCGCGATTTATGATAGATATGCGGCTGAGCAAATGGGTCCCCCTGTTTCATATGTGGCACATCTGACTGGTGCATTAGCAGGTCTCACAATCGGCTTGCTGGTGCTGAAAAATTTCGAACAACGTCTCCACGAGCAACTTCTTTGGTGGGTGGCGCTTGGTGTCTACGCAGCCTGCACAATCTTTGCAATTATGTACAATCTCATGCATCCAGACTATCCATGACGCGAGATCAGCTTCGCGTATGGACAACCGCGAAATTCGTAACGCGAAGCTGACTAATATCGAATTCTAATAAAGAAGAAATTAAAGAAAAAAAAAAAAAAGAAAACAGAGGACTAGACAGAAAATGAATAATTGAAGAATAATTGAAGAAATAATCGAAATAAATATCAGCGAAGATTCATAGGAATAAATTTTAAATTATTAAAGAGGTCTTGAAAAAAAAAAAAAAGAAGAGTGAAAAAAATCTCGGTTCTGTAATGGTGAAATAAAAAGAGACGATGAAAAAACATTTTTGTCGTGGTGTGTAAGATGAATTGAAATAATTTATGAATCGAAGTGAACTAAAAATAAACGGAAAAATTTGTTTTTGTGAGTTTGAAACGTGAAAGAGAACAATTATTATTGTTCTCAGAAGATTTAAAAAGAGTTTAGAAAATAGATAAGTGATTAGGTTAAATGAAAAAAAATATGTTAGTGAGATATGATGTCGAAAGATTTTTCAAATAAACTGTATAATAAAGTGAATGTATGGAGAACGCAACAAAGATTAAAAAGAAAAAGTTTTTCATAAGGAATACAGTAATACAGAAACAAAGAGAAAATAATTTTCTAATTACTGGCGTACATATAAAATTTTTAAAACTAATATTAAAATTCAAAGAAAGTCGAGGAATTAATATTTTAGCTACTTTGATCATATTTAATTATCAGTACAAACTGAAAGAATAAAAGAAAGACAAATGTTCCAAGAACCATGACACGTAATACTCTTTCAGTCATAGAAAAATAAACTTGTTGAATATAATAATTGTAATTACTATGAGAGGAGAAACAAACAAGAAGCGAAGAAAAAGAGCAGAAAAAAAGAGCAAAAACAATCCCAGATGATCCTTCGTAAACATATAAAATTAACTCCAAAGAATTAAAAAAATGTTTAAAAAAACACGACAAAGAAAAATTAATTAAAATTAATTAAAATTATTCGTTAATTCCATGTATCATATAATTTTTACGCATTTTCTAAAAAAAATTTCAAAATAAAAGCAAGCAAATCAATTAAAAAAGAGGACAAAAATAAAATATTAATCGATTGTTGATCCTTTCCCCTCGAACGCTATCATTTTTTTATTTTCTCAATAAAAAACCAAAGATTCGAAATACCTCTGTTCCATTTTCGGAACTCATATGTCATTTAAGTATTTAAGCGATAACCACGAAACGCGCATTCCGTCGGATAATATAAAAAAATGAAAAAGAGCGGAAAAAGAAAGAAACAAGAACGAGAAAAATCTATCCATTTAGGGGAAGGGGATTGCAAGCATAAGAGACGAGAGATTCTTCAGCTTATTTTCTCGCGTATCGACTTTTTCAAGGCGCGAAAAAACCAAAGAATCCTAAACCAAGTATTTCCTTTGTCCTTTTCAATTTCATCTTTTAAACGAATGACAGACGAAAAACAACGCAGATGTTGAATGAGGCAAAAGATGTGTGTTCCAGGAATCTCTCATGATGTCAGAGAAACAAGATATTTAGATACAAAAATATAAAAAATTGAGAGGAGAATTTACGGAAATAATCATTCATGGTCATGAGATAATTCGAAAACAACAGAAAAATGGTCTTTTGTCATTATAGAAGGATCGATCGTAATTGGAAAAGATTGTTAGAAACAAAATATCATGTAAAATAGAGGAAATGAAAAATTAAAGAATTGAACATCTTCTGGTAATAATTTTCTTATAATAATAATAAGTTATTTATATCAAATATTTGTATCAAATTATATTTGTTTGAGAAATGCTCATAAAAAATCATAAATTCGTTAATAATGATATCTGCTACGAAAAGCATTATTGTGTTCATTCATTGATAAGAGAATAATCGAAGAACATAGCAATCAGAAAAGATAAAAATATTGTTATAAAAATTAATGATGAAATTTTTGATAAAATGATCAACGATTTATAAAAATATACAATGATAAATGAGGCAATAATAAAATGACATCTAGGAAGAAAATTAAAACATAAATAATTATAACTATGAAAAAACATTTAAAAAACCATCGCGCTGCCTTCGTTTATCTTCAGGGTATATACTGTGTAACTATCACATTATGTATAAAAATATTGTATTCGTTGGACAAGATGCTTTTTTTAATAATAGAAACTGCTCGATCGCTATGCTTCTTCAATCGATCGTGAATCGTTCATTATTATCACCGGCGAGGTGCAATCAATGCTTATCTCCTCTACCGCGTGGCCGAACGAGCAATCGATCCACACTCTAATCTGTATACCATTGTAAATAATTCTGTACATATATGGAGATAACGGGAATTACATGTACCGTTTTGTATGTGTGAGTGTGTATATGTATGCGTGTGCAAAAATGAAGTGAGAATAATATTAAGCGTGTTGGACCGAAGAAAATCTCGGTCGACTGTGCGGTCTAGTCTGATAATCGCGAGATTGCGTAGTTGTTCGTATTAAAACTAAAAAAAAAAAAAAACAAAAGAAGAACAAATGTATTTTGAATTTGGTTTTACAAATTAGAATGATTTTCTTCATAAAACTTCTTCATGAGTTGAAAGTATTTAAGAGCAATATTCTCGCGAATCTCTTTCGAGATTTTTACTTTCAAATAAATTCATCTCTTAATATTTACTCGAGAAAAAACGAAACGACAAAGAAGAAATTTTTGCGACTTTTGAAGTGACTTTTTCGATCACTTTTTTCATGTTCGTTAAGAATATAACTTAGTATGACAATCTTGAAAAAATACATCACATTAAAATAAATAAATCACGGCAAAATTTTGTTTAAAAAAAACATTATCTTGTTCGAAAAACTATCAAATAACGAACATGAAAAAATTCACATAAATAATTCTTCGTTCAAACGAAAAGACGAGATAAATGTTCATCATTTCGATTTTTATGAGTTCTCCTCAAAACGGATGTGTTTATTCTATGAAGATCCATTTGTAATTAAATTGCGAATAGTTGTAGATTGCATTTTGATTTACAAGTTGTATCGTGAATTTTTGTTAAACGGAGACACGTATTCTCCAAGTTTTCTCGTAATTTATTTGCTTATTCTCGTTTTTTGTCTCGCGAGTATTATCATAATGATTATAAAATTATATTTATATTAATATTTTTTCATCGATGAAAATGTATCGCATAATTTCAGTCGCGATTTCAATCTCCTTGAGTCCATTTAATATTCGTTAATCTTTCTTTGTCTTCTTTTTCTCTTTTTTTCTTCTTTCAATCGTCCTTTCTACATACAATTTTTTTTTATTCCACAATTTATTTTCTTCTCATATCAAATTATATTTCGTGAGAATTTTCAAACAAAATAATACACAATCAAGAATCATTCTCAATGACATTGTTTTGTTGGATTCGTCAAAAGTAATTATTTGTGCAAGTTTTACGAGAAAAAAAGAGCGAAAGAAAGAAAAAGAGAGGAGCAAATTTATACCAAAAAGTCGTTGGCAAAAAGACGAACGAAATCGAGGTGATTAACGATGCTAGTCAATTAGTAGCAACATCAAGTAAGATATTGTTTTTTTTGAACAACATTCTTTTCGTCTTGAAAGAAGTAAGGAGTAACTCATAAATTTGCACATGGTAATTCATTGAGATTTCTGATATATTTCTTATGATCATTTATGCTTATAAATCACTTCAAAATTCAATTAATTAACAAAATTAACAAAATAATGACTGTTACTAAGAAGATCTGATAATCAAATATTAATCTTCACAATAATAACAATTAAATTTCAATCATTTATAAGTAATTTTTGTAATTTTTTTGATTAAGAAATAGATGGCATAATTTTTAAAAGATAAAATTAATTCATAGAAACTCTTGTTTCATTCTGAAAAATAGTCACTATTATAATTAATATTCTAATATATTTTCTGGAACGATTTAACAATGTAATTATTATTGTTAAAATTATAATTATTAATAATATCTATTCATTATAATGATCGTCTAATAATCAAATTTCAACTATATTTTATTTATTGGAAATTTTATTTTTT
>NW_006263514.1:86997-91713 GCF_000469605.1 Apis dorsata | reverse complement strand
TATTTTTAAAAATTTCTATTAAATTTCTATTTTCAAATTTCTGTTTCATGCAATCTATATTTCTATTGTTTATTTGGTAATTAATTTGATCATTACTTTGGAATAAGTTTATTTTTATTTTCAATTCAATCGTGTATCAGTTTTTTTTCTTCCATTCATCTGCACATTGTATCATTAAATTGCATAAAATAATAAAATAATATCAATCATGGTATATTGATCATATAAATCAATAATTGTTTCAATAATATAATTAAAAAGAAGAAAATAATTTCAAGAATTATAAAAAATTCAAATTAACTAAAGAATTAAATAAAAATTGAATAAAATTATAATTTTCAATATTTGTTTTCTTCAGATTTTCTTAATAAAAGTAAAATATTAAAAAAATTAATTTAAAAGTAATCATAAATAATTTCAAAAATGAATGAAAAAAACAAAAATTTCATCATATATTATTACAATTATCATTATGTCTATTTTCTTACAAAAAAAAAAACAATTATTTCAGAAATTCTAAAAAAATATTGAATATTATTTATTTCAACCAATCTAAAATGCATCAACATTTTACAACAAACGCGAATTTTGAATCAAAATTTTTGTATAATTATCTTTGTATAATTATAATATCAATCCTCGACTGGTAAATTTGCATTTATTTATTTAAAAGAATCAAGTTTATTCAAAGTTTATTATCGCGAGATAAATGGAAAAATTATGCTCGTGAAATAGCGAAATTTCTCTAACAGTAATTAATATGTGATGAGGAGTTTAAAATTATATAAACGTTATATTCATTAAATTATTTGTAAGTTATTTGCCAGTTGTAAAAATACATACGTGTTCATATCGAAGAAGCTTAAGTGTCAACGATAAAAGATCTTCGATTCTTCTCATTTCTTCTCCCTTCGAAATAATTACAAATTCGATTAAAAGAAGGGAAATCATCGTTGAACGTACGTTATTTTCTTTTGCGCGTTTTATTTATTTATTTATTTATTTATTATTTTGTTTTATTAAACAGCAATCGAGCATTTGATGCAACGATTTGATTCGGTATTGATAAAAATCTGCAAATATAATATCATTGAATTTCTTTGTATACAAAAGAATTATCTAAATTCCGTGTTTCTCATTATATGAAAATATAAATCATTTATTGTAATTTATTGTAAACGTATATATCATAAAATATTTCTGTATTTGACAATCAGAATAATTCCAATTTTTTTTTTATCTTTTGCCAATAAAATAGAATAATAATCATATATTTTTTTTATATAAAATTGATTAATTTTTCGATTTAAAAGTTGACGATTAGTAAATATATTTATAAATATATTTAAGTTAATTCTCTACAATAAAAATTTTGTTTATTTATGAAAAAAAAGTCTTATATGTAAACTATTAATTTTTTTACTTTGAAATTGGATATACATATAAATAGATTATTTATCTATAAAATGATATACTATAAAATATGATATACTATAAAATACAATAATAATAAAATGTGAGACAAAAAATAAAATAAAATTAAAAAATAAATATATAAACATATAATAATTACTAAAAGATGAATGCTATTAAATACAAAAATTATGAATAAAGGTTAGCATAAATTTTATTATAAAAATTCAAAATCTATAAATACTTGAGATTCTAAATTCATATTATTAAATTTTTTTTATTTAATATATAATAAATAAATCTTTATTATTTTCTTAAGGTGAAGAAAAATTAATAAAATAGATTAGTTTTGCTCTCATAAATACATGATATATAGAAATATATGAGTTTTGTTCACAAATATAAATTTACTCATCAAATACAGATATATTTGTACAATAGATTTTAAACAGAATATATTTTTATATTACTTTAAATTTGGAGAATTTATGAAAAAGAAATATTTTGTATACAAAATTTGTAAAAAATATATAAAATATAAAATACTGTATGTTGTATAAAATGTAAAATATAATTTCTTTGTTTGATAATTTTATTTTAACATTTTAAAATAATTTATTTTCAATGTAAATTTCTATCTCTTCTTTAAAATTTAATTTAAAATTTAAAATTCATTGTACAAATAAATATCATTATTATGAAGACATTCTTTATATACAAACTACAATAAATGTTTCAAATTTTCATATATCATAATGAAAGGTCTTTTTATTCAATGTAATTTTTAGTACACATATATCCATGTATTATTTCACGTATATTTAATTTTACATGTTTTAATTTATCTGTATATTATAATTTATGTAATTTTTATATATGAATATTTACATATAAGTTTTTGTTAGAATATACAAATAATGTACAAATTTTTGTACTTATCTTGAAATTTGTAAAACTATATTTTCGTTTTACGAATTAGTATCCATATTTCAAAAATTAAAATAAAAATACATAATACATATATAATTGAGTATATGTTAAATATAACGTATGTTTTATTAAATACACATGAAATACAATACATAAATATATTAAAAATTATGAAAAATTATACGAATTACAAATATATATTACTGCTTAAATCTTAGATAATTCTATTAATTTTAAATCTAGAAAAAAAAAGTCTTTAAAAAATATACAAAAATATTATTTAACTTGATAATTTATAATATTAAGGAAAAATTATGCTGATTAAATTTGTATTAAACGCGAACAATATTTGAAATTCATTACATATAAAAAAATATTAGAAAATAATTTTGATAAAATTTAATATTTTTATTTAAGATTTCTGAATAACATAATACTTATTCGAAAATTAAATAATCTTTTCGTGTACAAAATGACAAATTCAAAGATAAAATGATGTTATATTAATGTGAATAACTGTATATATAAGGATATATAATATATATTAAATGGCAACTAGCCTATCCCAAAGCTTTCATTAAGTTCTCGACACTTAAGCAGCTTCGAAATTGCGCATATTATTGAAATTTATACACGCGAATACAAGTATTATTTCTTATTTAATTTCTATTACCATTGGTGGGCATTGTTTCGAATTCTGCTTTTAATCGATGGCAATCTCGAGTACTCCCTATCTTAAAATAATAAAAGGAACGTATTTCGAGGAACAATCTTTCGCGAATGACTAACGAGCAGAATTAAAATTTTTCTTTTTCATAAAAAACCTAGATTTTAAGTTAATTTTTGATGGACTCGACGTTTCAATGAATGAATCAAATTATATCTTTCATGAACAACGTCAATTTTCTGTAGCGCTGTTTTTAAAAATAGAAATTTTAACAGAATATACGTCTCAAAGGTGTTCATTAAAATCGTTGAAACGAGTCTTTGCGATCAACAAAATAATTGGAAGTTAATTGAATGCAGTGATTGTTAAAATAATTGTAAAACAAATGAAAATGTCGAGCAGCGAGCTGAATTTTCGATTAAATCAAATATTTGTTATTGTATACATAGAAGTTTGTCGTATTTCACTTCAAGACTGAGTTTGATAATATTTGTTTGAAAGAAAGAAATTCTCAAAGAATTAATGATAATTATTACATTATAATTTTTTTTTGATATTAAATTGCTATAATTAAATTAATGAAAAACTCAAAACTCGTCCAAATTTATAGATATGTACACGTACACAGTTTGCAATATTCTATGAAATATGAATATACAATATGTATTTAGATAATCTTCATAATAATTCTTTCATGATAATTTCTATTGTTCATGGATATTGTATGTAAATTGTTATTCCACTTCTATTGAATATTGAAAAAATTTATAACAAAAATAATTTTTGTCTATTTTTTGTTAAAATTACAAAATATTTCAATATATTTAATTTTTATCTAATAGATTTAAATTTTTTAATAAAATATTAATTACATAATCATAATATTTTCTATACTTATGTTACAAAAGAATCATATTTAATAATCAAATTATTTATACATAATGATGGATTTCATAATTAAAATTGGATAAAGATTATTTATGTAATAAATCTTGTTCGTAAAACTAGACGAGATTTTGAAAAAACAAATTGCTACAAAATTGTATTATATATAAATTAAAATAATTTTATTTGCAAATTTAATTATATCTTTTTTATTATATACAATATCGTAAAAGATTTTTGCAAATATCGCGATTCATAATATTTAAATTCGTTTAGTCAAAGAAATAATTTGTATTGCGCACCGCTGCTCGGAAACGAATGAGAAATAATCACTTCTCTGATTTATTAAATTATTATTACATTAATCTCCAATTATGAATGCGAGGAAAGCATTTTTTAAATCTATAAGTTTTCTATTAATTTATTGTTACATTTAGTAGCATATTCAAATTTTTCTTGCAAGTTTAAATTATAATCTGCGATCAGGAATTATTTTGAATCAAAATAAGAATAAGAATAAAAAACAATTTCTTTCAAAAAAAAATTTTTTTTTCAGATATAAAACAAACACGCAAAATTGTCTTTTGAAACGAAACTATGTATGAATATAAATTGAAAATAATAATTTATTTGAAAGAATATTTATGTCGTCAATAAGTATCTTCTTCTCATTATTTATTTATTTATATTATATTGATATGTACGGTCAATTATGAAATATTCACAAGCCAAAGAGGCGGAACTAGTAAAAATAAAAAGTACTATGTACGTCTAAAAGATTTCTTTTAGATTAATTGATATTATCGTTTCTGTAGTTGTTA
>NW_006263514.1:81406-86719 GCF_000469605.1 Apis dorsata | reverse complement strand
ATCATCATCATCATCATCATCATCATCATCATCATCATTATCATTATCATTATCATTATCATTGAATTGTCATTGTCATTATCATTGTCATTGTCATTGTTATTATAACCATCAATTTTATATAATAAATTATTATTCTTATTATTATCATTTAATAAACCTCGCCTCATCATTTTCATTAAGCATCACATCTTTAGTCAGCTCGTTTCAGTGCATTCATTCATTAATATTTCTGTGTGCAAGAAATCACATTTGAATTTGCTAAAGCGATATATGATCTAATGAAAATGAAAGAAAAAAATCTTTTGTAAATTATATTAAAAAAACAAGAAGTTGCAAAAATTGTAAAAGAAATGCGAGAAATGTGCAAAAATAAAATTTTTGTGAAGAACATACGTGGTTTTCTTTCTGTTGACAAATATCTTGCATTTTTATTAGAATAGGAATTCTAATTTCTTCAAATCAATTTTTTTTTAAAAAACATGTAGAAATAAGAAAAATACTCATATAATATAAATATTAGTTAGAAATTTCATTATCAAATCTAAATTAATTATAGTAATTTATAACTATAGCGATTGTAATTTATATAAAAAAATAAATAAAACATCTAAAATTTGTATCGCAGTGCATATATTTTTGCATAAAAATCAATTATTAAATAAAAATTATATGAACAAAAAATAATAAAACATTGAAATATAAATAATTTATAATATTAAACAAAATTTATTATATTTTTTACTATTATATTTTTTTTAATGTTTATAATACTAAAAATATATATATATATAAATATTCTCTTATATGTACACTTTGAAAAGAAAAAAATTATAGAAAAAAATATCAAATATATATATTGCTTCAATTGTTTGTTTAAGTACAGATTTATTTGTTTGACTAGCATATCTATTGCAACACAATAAGACTTCGCGCTCTACTGGCTAATGTTTTTATAATATAATAATAATTGAATTATTATTATAATATAAATATAATAATAATATAATAATTCATTTATTGATAAAACCAAAAATTTTCATAAAAAAAAAGTTATTTAAATTACTAGTTTTTGTAATATCCTGTATTTAATATCCTAGATTTGTATTTTAAATTAGGCTAGTATATTTTATTTGTTATCTTCGTTTTTTAATATTTTCTTTTTAATAGTAATGCTAATAACAAATTTAATAACAAAAGATAATAATAAGTGAAACAGATTTAAAAAGAATTATAGAAAAGATCGATAGAGAATAGCAAATGAAATGAAGAGATGAAAATAAAAATGAAAAAATAAATAAAATAAAAAAAAAACAGAAAATATATTTATTAAGAGTTATGAATCTATGGATGATAAAAATACATTCATAATTATTTAATTATTTATTTAACTAAAAAAAAGAAATCATATTTATTGCATTAATAATAATAATAATTTTAGAAATAAAAATTCATATGCTAAAATACAATAAAATAAGAAAGAATTAAAATTATGCTTAGAATTATCATATCAATCAATCAATTTCATAATCATTTACATTGTATAAATACAAAAATAATCAAATTTAAGAATAGATTTAATAATTTAATAATTTAATAATCATTGAGAAATATATTTCTATTTAATATATATACTTTGTTATAATATTTATATATTCAATAATAAAGTATATATATTGAATATATACTTTATTATTGAATATATAAATATTTTAATCTATATTTTATACATTTATATAAAATTAAATTTTTTCATATACATATATAATTACTATTTAGTAATTATTTTTTTTTGTAGAAAATGAAATAGACAGCGTTATATATAGAGTTGCGACTATTACTTATCGATATCTTATTAATAATTTTCAATAATATTTTTAAAATATCGTTAATGGATAGAAATAATTGAAATTTTTATTTTTTTTTATTGAAAATTATATTTTATTGAAAGTTATTAAAACATATAAAAATATTATTAATAAGTTGCTGTAATAAATTGATATAAAAATAAGTAGATTAGATTCGATAGTTAAAAATTAAAAATATATTTTAGTTAATTTAAATCGCTTCTATTCATGATATTGATGTCTAAATAATATTTTAGACATCAAATAATATTTTAATTAATTATCAATCAATAATTATTAATTATCGATATTATCGATATTTTAATAATATTATGAATATATTAAATTATCAATATATCAGTCAGAGCTTTAGTCATAAAAAAACATATACGTAAATTAAAAAGATTTAAAAAAAATTAAAGATAAAAATAATTTAGATTATTAAAACTAAAACTAAAAATAATGTATAAATAAAAAATTCACATGAAGAATTCATGAAGTATTGAAACTAGACAAAAGCTAATTTAATAAAATAAATTTTAATTTTTTAAAAAAAGTATAAGAATATAATAATAAATAATAAAATTAATAATAAATACTAATAAATAAATAAAATTAAAATAATATGAAAAGCGAAAAAATTATCAAAGAAAACCTACAAAAAAATATAAAAATTATTTAAAAAAAATAAAAGATGAAAAATAAACAACAATAATCTCAAGAAAAAATAATGATAAGAAAGATACAAAACAATATATAATTTCAATGCTAAGCAAAATGATAAATAAAATGGACGCAATGATCGAAGAAATGAAAAGTATGAAAAAAGAATTGAAAAAAATAAGAAATGAACATATAGGAATGATAAATAACACAAAAGAAAATTCATTTATGAGAGAAAAGAAAGAAAAAACTTAATAAAACGAAAAGAAGAAAAAATAGAAGGAAAAAAAGGAAAAAATGTAATTATCAAAAAGATCAAATACATGAACCAAAAAAAGGTAATTATACATTATAGATGAAATAATTTCGTTCAATTTAATATATGTTATCAAGGATATCATTCTGTTTTTTATAATTTAATCGACAATCTTTTATATTGAATTTTCTATATACATGTATTCGTTGTATAATAACGTGCAGTATGTGACCGTCGTTTTTTATTATTTCTACAAATACATCACAACATCACAACTGTTAACATTAAAAATATATATTAATGAATTATTAACGAATAAACTGGTTAAAAAGTTATTTATTCATTAATGTTGATGAACTTGAAAAATATTCCCTTGAATCTATACTGAATAGAAAAATAATATATAAAACAATTCATAAACAATCAAAATGCAATAATCAAAAATACAATAATAGATATTAATTACAAGTAATGCAATGAACCACGAAGAATGATATGCAAAATTTTTTCGCAAAATCTTCCTATCTATGAAACTTATTTTTTTTTGCAATTAAAAAACTTAATCTAATACAATTCTAAAAATGTCAAAAAGAAATGTAAAATAAAATAGTTTTTTATTAAACTTATTCGAATTCGAAATATTTTCAATAATGCTCTTGAATTTAATTTTCTGCATAATTCTAAAATAAAATTCTACTTGAAAGTATAATATATTGATATAAAAAAATATAGTAGAGATATGATATAGATATATTAAAAAAAAATTACAATCATATAAAAATTTCTGATTATCTAATGAAGATTATACTGAGGGAGATCGATAACAAGGAATTAACAACAGTGAATAAATTCATTTGGAGAAACAATATGTATGACAAATATCAAGAAATATCAAACAATCAAGAGTTAAAAAAGAAATCAATGAAGAAAAATATATTTCTATTAATAATTAATAAATTAATTAATAAATCTATATTTTATACATAGAATTTAACGAAGAAACTAATATTTAAGAAATATTCAGAATGTAAGAATATGAAAAAATGAAAAAAATTTACAAAAGATATAAATCATTATTAATATTTTCAGATAAAAAATATCTATATTATATAAATATTAAATATTAAATAGTATTTTATAGATAATGTTAAACAGAAAATTAAAAATAGAAAATTAGAATTAGATTAATAAGCAATTCTCTAGTATTAGAAGTATGAGATAATATCAGATCGATCAGGATTGATTCGAAAATAGATTTGAAATTATCAAGATTTTCAAAAATTTCGAGAATCTGAATAATATTTTAAAATTAAATTCATTTAGAAAATTATAGGAAATTTTAACAAAAAAAAAAAAACTAAAACAAATAGAATTTTAAAATAAATTGTAATAATTAAATTGTAAAAATTACTATTTTATTTGGTATTGAGTTCACAAAAAAAGAAATTTTGCAAAAAAAATCTACTTGAATTTTCAAAAAACTTTTATTTTAATAATTAATTATCTTTAATTTAAATTTTTTTGAAGACAGTGATATAAATCACTGGAAAACAAAGAGATGATTCTTATTATATATCTTAATTAAAGATATTTTTCTTTTATGAAGTATCATAAATAAATAATTTTATAGAATTACAAATTTTTTTCAGCGTTTGTTTTATAATAGTTAAATTATTATTAGATTATTATTAAATGTATATTATTAAATATATTAAATATATATAATATTAAATATATATATTAAATATAGATTATTATTTTTGCTTTATATTTTTATTCTTTTTAAATTTAAAATAATTTTTAAAAATCCAATTCAATCTTAAGAAAAATTGATCTGATTGAGTCGATATTTTCGGACATCTCTTAAAATTATTAGAATAATTTTTCATTTATAAAATTACAAAACCATAATTATAACATTATTGTCATCTTAAGGCGGTAAAAGATGATTAGAATAGATTAGCAAACAAATCATTGATATAACAGAATACGAATAAAATAAACAATCAGTATAATTTAATCTAGTTATATTTATACTTTCAGTTCATAATATATTTATACTTTTAGTTTTGTGTTTATTTTGTATTGTGTATTTTGTATTATTTTGTTATTTTGTATTTATTATTGTGTATTGTGTTATTTTGTATTTTGTATTGTGTTTATATTTATATAATATTTTTTATCTCGAGTGAATTCGACAACGTATTAATTTAGCCATTCCCTATCTATCTATTTCAACAAAAAGAGATTTATTATTAAAACGAATAAAATATTTTGTACGAAATTTTTAATAGATTATACAAATATGATGTTAACACAATATTAGAACAAAGATAATAGATTAGATCTTAAGTGTTTGATCTATCTTTACATTTTTAAAATTTACGAATTACAGTTATACATATATTTTAATATTTATGCAAATACGAAATTTTGATATTTGTAAAAAACTAATAATAATGGGAATCAACTAAAAAATTAATTCCTTAATAAAAACAATATTACTATACAGTATATTATACTACTATACTATAGTATATATATAAT
>NW_006263514.1:59099-80995 GCF_000469605.1 Apis dorsata | reverse complement strand
TATAATACTATACTATAGTATTATATACTATATTCCTATAATATATAGTATATTACTGTATATACTTTATATTACTATACAACAAGTATTTGAGATTTAAGATATTCAAATATAAAAAAAATTTATACAAGTTTTATAAAATAAAAAAAATTGTTAAATAAATTGTTAAATTATTATTTAGAATATGTATTTATTGTTGTATCTTGTTATATATTATGAATAGAAATAGAAAGAATTGAAGTAATAAAAAGGATTTTAAAAAATTGGAAAAGATTATTATTATATATGAAAAAATAAAAATTCTTAAAGAAATATTAAGAAAAACTGTAATTATTAGATAATAATAAGAATCTAATATAATATATAAAGATAATAAGAATCTAAAAAGAGAAATTTGATCATCTCAGGAACTTGAAAACAAGTTCAATCAATAAAATCAGTAAAATATGAGAAAACAGTACAGAATATATTAATTCGATTAAAAAAATTATAATTGAAAATAACAAAAATAGTAAACTTCTTTTATAAAAAAATGTATAAAAAAAATGAAAAATAAGAAGTAAAAATAACAAAATTGATTACAAATACTAATATATAAATAAATTATAGGGTAAAAAAAATTATTTAAAAAACTATAAGGAGAATAGTAGATATATAAGAAATTAAATATAAAAATATATTCTAATATATTATATATAATTATAAAATAAATTCTAATATATTAGTAATTTTTATAATAATTAAATGTACAATAGTTATACATTAAAAAGTACACAATATTTATTAAACAATTTTATTGTGTACTAAAATCAAGTCAAATTCACGAGAAGCAAATGGAATAATTAATGAAAATTAATCTTAAAAAAATAAATATGGAAACTAATAAATTTCATAAAAAACATTAAAAATTTTTTATATATAAATAATAAATAATAAAATATCAAAATAAATTAATTAAAATAAATTAAAATAATAATAATGTAAAATAATAATGTAATAAAAACGAAACTTGTAAAAAAAAAACATAAGACTAATAACCATTGAATCAATAATTAATTAAAAAATCATTACATATTTTATATATATNAACATTATTTTTGATATATAATTTGTATAAACATCATCTACTAATTTTATATATTTATGAATTATTTTTATTTTTATTTTAATTATATTTATGAATATTCTGTTACAGACAATATCTGTCATAAGTGTAAAATGCTAAAAAATATAGAAGTTAAATGCTTAGACCTACAAAATAAAAATATAAGTATGATAATATAAATATTATTTATTTAATTACAAATTATTTATAAAATAAATATAAATTACAGCATAATTAAAACTTATTTCTAATTGCAAGTTGTTTTATATAATGA
This sequence comes from Apis dorsata, assembly GCF_000469605.1. Classification (NCBI taxonomy): domain Eukaryota; kingdom Metazoa; phylum Arthropoda; class Insecta; order Hymenoptera; family Apidae; genus Apis; species Apis dorsata. The sequence goes on along the minus strand of NW_006263514.1, from coordinate 79,616 downwards.
TTATGTTCCATATTTATAGTATGGAAAAATTATTTTTCTTTTTTATAATTAATATTATTATTACATTTTATTAATATTAATTTATATTAAGTGGAACTGAATTGAATTAGGAAAAATAATAAAATATATAATTCATATTCTGTTTATTATAAGTATTTATTTTTTCTTAAATTTAAATAGTAATTCATATTCAATTTCGACTTTATAAAAAACGATAATCACAGCTAATTTGCTCGATTTTTTTATAATATAATTAATTATATTTTATTATAAAAACTAATCTATCTTATTATCTAAAAACTAAATGTTGATTATTAATTACATAAAGTAAAATCAACTATTCAAAAATTAACAGAGCATAGAGATCTTGGTAAATATTAAAAGAAGATAAATATAATAGAATTATAATGCAAAAAAAATGAAAAAAGCAATATATATTATTAAAATCAAAGTTTTTTTATTAATTTTAGTAATAAAAAATAAATATTATATATTAAATTATTAAATATAAAAATAAAAATATTTATGTTCAAAACAATTTTTAGGATATATCTTCCATATTTTCTTGCCACTAGAGGAAATCTGATTGAATTCGCCGATTTCTTTAATTGTGGTATCATAATTAAGCATCTAACAAAGAATAAAAATAAAAATTATTTTCGAATTTTATAACGTAAAGATAAAAATGATATGTATAATTAAAAAAAAATTTTTTTCAAAAAATTGAAGATATTAATAATTTATACATTAAATTTTTCATAATCTAAAATATTAATAAGAAATTTAAATTTTCAATCTTATTCTTTTCGTTAATAATCAATATAAAACATTAATTTTTAATAATTATTTTTATAATCATTATCGAAAATATAAAAATATTTTCATCTTATTCGAAATTTTTTTCTTATTAATTTTATTAAATCAACCTAATAATTTCTATCTATTTTTCTTTTATTTATATTTATCTATTCTATCTTTTGTTTATATTTATTTTTTTTTTTAGATTTCTTATAATCATTTCTACTGCTAATACTTATCATTTCTGCATGTTTCTCTAAAAAAAAAAAAAAATACGCATAAAAATGCATAAGCATTATCAATTAAATATAATATTATTAAAGTCGAAAATGATAAACAACTTTATTGTATAAATGACTAATATTGTATAAATGGAGTGACTAAACTGATGCTACTGCTCGAAGGACCACTTGTTATTATATATTCGTTTAGATTATGAACTCTGAACGAATGGTGATACTTTAACTCTTTATAGCTAACTATAGTGATTCTAACTGTATTTTGATGTACACTATATCTTTGTCGAATTCTATCTGTCTAGTTTTCTATTTCTATTTCAATTCAATTCCAAGACTATCGCGAGCCTTGGTTTTTCCTTCAATCCTTGCTTTTTCGGGAAAAAGCACTGAGAGAGAGTTGAAGGGCCAATGATCGCGTTAAAGGGCGGTTTCAAAGGATAAGTCTTACGGGATCGCGCCACAGTGTATGAGAGTCAGGATTTTCATGTTCGCTCTCACGGTGGTCACATGGCGTGCAAATATGGCTCATGAAGTGGCCTTTATTGTGGTACCTTTGTTTAAATTAAAGATCTGAAAAACTTAGGAAAACCATACCGACCCATAAATTATTATCAGGCCATTGAAGATACTCAAACTATTGAAAATAAAAGCTAGATTACCCAATCGCTTCACAAGTCTTAACATGCCGCCCGCCTTGAAATCGCTAGCGATTTTAATTTTGTAATACATGCTAATAATTCTAACATATTAATTTTGCAAAATGTCTCTATAACGCCCACGCCTTCCTATCATCTGGGACAAAATATTCTAATCCACTTCTCTTTAATCGTTGCTTGGATCCGAGAATGATCCGTTATCGTCATGTATAGGCAGGATGCATAGCATCACCATTGGCTATTTTATGATAGTAGTTTTTTGCGGTGACCACGCATGGAATACCGTCTGTCCCAAGGTGAAATTGCATCACCTTATCCATGCGCTATTATAGCGAGGAAAAGTTTTTTTCTTGTATTATTACCAAGTAGTTCTTTACTAAATAATTAAATAAATATTCTTTTTCTTTCAGCGCTTCTTTCAAAAGTGCTGAAACATTTGCTGAATTAGTTGATATTGACCGAGGCGATTCATTTTGACTGCTCGTAAATCATTTTCTAGTATTGCGGACGCATCGTCCATCAGGAAATAACCTGGAAATTGAAGTTTGGATCGGATGATAAAGGAGTGATAGATCGGGAGTTTAGACAGGATTCTATTTGTGTTAGTAGAATGTATAGCTCTTCGAATGTCAATTTTTGTTCACCAATGACACGCCGCAAATGATATTTAATAATCTTTAACGCACTCTCCCATAACTCACCGAAATGTGACGTGTGCAGAAGGTTAGGCGCCATTCTATATTGTATCTTCCTAATGCATCTGACATCTTTGTATTATGTTCCTTGCTCTTCAAGAGCACGCTTAATTTCTAAAACTCATTTCGCGCGCCTATGAAATTTGTTCTGTTGTCTGAGAATATTATCCTACATAATCCTTTAAGAGCTATGAATCTATGCAAACAATTCAAAAAGGCCTCAATGGAGAAATTCATGACTAAATTTATAGCTTTTGTGACAAAAATATATAAATAAAATTTTCATGTGTTAGAAACGGACCTCCTAGTCAAGACTACAAATAGAAAACGGTCATAAAGCCACAGGTAGCTGACCCATATTAAAGATCGTGGTCTTATTTTAAAACACTTTATGCATTTTTGCAAGATTTTCTTTATCGAAGATTTGCAGGTTATATGCCAATATCTGGAAAGATTCTTATTTCTCGTAATACTCGTGTAGCTAAAAATGATGCAGATGCGATATTGTAAGTGACTGTACTTAATTTATATATGCTAATTGGCGTATTCCGATTTGATTTACATAAAATGCGTTGGAAATTGCGATCCTCAATTTTAATCAATATTTGACGATACATCTTTTCTATATTCGCTGACATGATATTTATGTTAGCAAAATCGAAGTAAAATAGAAAATAAATCGTTCTGAATAGTCGGTCTATTATTTGAATCAATTAACGATAGACCCGATACGGTTTTTGTTGATCCATCGAATTCTCATCGTCGTGCTACTAATCTTGAAGATGACGTGGTGGTGCACATAATATGAATGATTTTCTTCATGCTGAGGAGCAGTTAATTGAATCCTAATGTGCTCTAATCTTTCATATTTTGCCATGAAATCCTGATTGCGCTTGCAATTCTGGTTGCCTGGATAATTTTCTCTCAAGTGAAGAATATAGTCAGTTTTCCGCCTGTTCATGCGAATCATGTAATTGAAATATATTATTTCGAAACGGTATACTAACTATATAATTGTCCCATTTGTCGTCTGTTGCGTGTTTTCCGAGAAATAGACTTCAATAATTTTTTCCTTGCACAAATTTCGCGAATATCTGCTCTATTTTCCAAAATTTAGCAAATTTAGTTTGTCTAAATCACTATATCTAGCCAAATGATACCCGACACGTGTCAGGTTCTGTTGTTTATGCCAAGTGAAAATGCCTCCAAGAACCGAGTTGAATCTTTTGCCATAACAGGCGAGTCTTTTGCCTACATATAACAAAGCTCAGAATGTGTCTATCCCGCATATTTATTTTTCAACACTGATTGAATTAAGGATTGGTTAATGTACAATTAATGTGTAATGACTTCTATTTTTCTTCGCTAGTGAGAGATTTAGCAAATCTATAATGATCTTATTTATGGACAGACAAGAGATGCTGATGCTAAAATTGTTATATAAAAAAATTAAGAACCATTTCTCCTAATATCAAATTAACTAAATCTCCGATACCCGAAATGTTGAATTTCGTTCGTTTACACAATCTCTTACAAAACTCCTGGGTAATAAAATTACATAAAGAGCCTGAATTTAAAAGAATTCGGCATTTCTATTTTTTCCCTTAACTATCTCTTATATAAACGATTGACAATATTACTGGAAGAAAAAATAAGTCACAATTTGTGCTGCAGGATGAAGCTGATGGGGTATCTTTGTTGAATTATTCTTTTCTGGCTCAAGATTTTCCATTGAAGAAGCGTTGAGTTCTTCTATTTCAATATTATCTCGATGTAATAACGTGTGATGCTTGCAACTCAGAACATACACACCTTTACGCGATATCCAGATTGTAAACAAAGAAAAATTGAAACAAAGTTTTGCTTGCTGTATGATTTTCGTTTTTTCGTCTACACTTAAATCTTTAAATTTGGCATTGTGACAAAGAATATTGCCCGAACAAGTTGGACACTCGGAGCAATTGACTGCGCGCTATTCTTCGCTTCGATCAGCACGTTAGAGAATTCGTCGGACGTTGATTATCTGTTAGATGTTGTTATTGATTATTCTCCAAGCATATAGTCCATGCTTCTACGAATTCGTAAAAACTTTTGAACACAGGATTGTACGTTAAAACCAACGCTCACTCTTGCCATTCGCCTAACGTTATTGAATCTAATTTTCTTGCAAGAATTATCAAAATCATGATATCCCACAAATCATTGATATTTATCTAATTTCCCCAACGTGCGAAAATGATTTTTTGCATCAATAAATTATCTTAAAGCATTGGAAGATCTGATTTTGATCGCTGGCAGGTCTATAAGTGCATTCGAATAGTAAACAGGAAGATTCGCGATTTTCTCATATCGGTTTGTAAACTCTCCCATCTTGTAATTTGCTTCACCTAAGAACTGGATCCTGCGAGCAGTGTTGTCTTTTAACAACATCAACAAATAATGAAATCTTTGCAACTCCGATAAAGATTTATTATTCTGAACTAGTGAAACAAACGTATTTCTAAAATCCAATTCTTAGAATATCAAAAATTGGCAAATTTATTTAGGACAAAATTGCTGGAGACTGCTGCTGAATATGGGAGAAGGGAATGATCCTAATAAAAAGATACTCTTTTCTCTTTTTTGCGTACGTGCATCTTCTATAAAATCTTCTATTGTGGACATTATATTAAAATATGCGTTTTCAAACTCGACAAAATGAGCTGCGTGTGTTGATTCTAATTTGGTCCCTTCAACAATTTCTTCTATGCCATTTTAAATATTGACATATTTGTCATATAAAGAATTACACGTCTCATATCACTTTCTAATTTCTGTAGCTGATTCTTTGAATTCTTCGAAAAATTTCTTAAATTTTGTCAATGAGGCCTTGATCAAACGACACTCATTGATTAATGAGCTTCTATCTCTGCTAACGTAAAGACAAAAATTTGTTTATCAGAATTAGATGAAAGTTTAGATCGACGATGCTAAAATTGATAACAGTTAGAATATTGGCTGCTGCAAGACTGTCTAATATTGGATGATGTTAGATGTTGGAAGCTTGATGCAATTTTCCGTTCTGATTGCGTTGTCCTTTCTTTCAGACCAGTTACTGGCAGTTCTCTAATACTGAGATGAATTCTTTCTTGATAACAAGAATTCTTGATTGCTATTCATCACTATTCACTGACTATTAAATCGAGTTCACTTTAAATATTCACTCTTTAATTGTATTCAGTTGTATTTGACTCAAAGAACCAAATGTTAAAGTCAAAAATGAACGACTTTGAATATTGCACAAATGGATGCTCTGTTGTTACTGCTTGAAGGACTACCTATTACTGTAGGATATATATTCGTTTAGATTATGAGCTCTGAGTGAACGAATAGTGGTGCTTAACTTTTTGCGGCTAACTATAATGATTCTATATTTTGATATACACAATATCATTGTCGAATTCTATCTGTCTAGTTTTCTACTTCTATTTCAATTCAATTCCAAGACTATCGCGAGCTTTGGTTTTTCCTCCAATCCTTAGCTTTTCCTCCAATCTTTGCTTTTCGGGAAATGTACTCAGGGATTGGAGGGACCAATCGCGCTGGAGGACGGTCTCGAAGGATGAGCCCTCGCGGGGTTGTGTTGCAACGCGTGGAGGTCAGAACTTTCACGTTCGCTCCCACAGTAATCCATTACATGACATGCAAATGTGGCTTGTGAAGTGGCCTTTACTATGGTATCTTTGCTTAAATTAAAGATCTAAAAAATCATATTCACCCATAAATTATCGTCAGACCATTGAAGATACTCGAACTGTTAGAAATAAAAGTCAGGTTACCTGACCGCTTTATTCCTTAACAAATATAATAGTTAATTTGATTACATATGAAAAAGATGATGAAATAATGATTCATATTACATATTACTTATATATTATATATTATTTTATATAAAGAAATTTATATAATTTCATATGATTTTAAATTAAAACCATCAATATATTAAAAATATGTAATCTAAATAAATAAAATAAATATTAAAATGAATTTTTAATATAAATCCAATTAAGATTTTATTAAAGTTAAAAAGAAAATAAGACATTATCTTTTTAATAAGATATTAAAATAAGATAATAAAAATTATTATATAAAGATTAAGATATAAGTGAGATATTAAAGTGCAAAAGAATTTTTGTCAATTTACATCTTGATATACTTCATTTGCATTATCAAATTACACTTGATGAATGATGATTTAATGAAGAAAAAAGATATTTATATTCTTAGATACTTTGTATTTCTTTTTGATACATCTTAAAATTTAAGAAAAAAATTAATTTTAAATTAATTAATCTATAAATATGTGTTGATAATGTAAATATAAATATATATTTCATGTTTTTATTCACTTTTTATAATAGCTTCTAATTATATATACAATTTTTTAATTCTTTTCAATTAATAATTCTAATGATTTTGCAAACATTAATATTTAAATTAAATTATTCTTTTTCATGTTAAAGTGTTACAATAAAAAAAACTCAATGTACATTTATTTTTTGATCCTTAGGTTTTTCATATTTTATAATTCCACGTTGATTCTAGCAAAACTTTCTTGTCTTGAAACAAATAATCTTATTAAAGAATATTTTAATTGCATTAATAATTCTTTTAAATCATAAAATATTTTCATTTGATAAATATTTTCTTTTTTTCTTTTTTTTCTTCATATAATATCTCTTGAAAAAAATATTTTTAATCTTTTACTCAAGCTATTTTACTTAGTATAACTTTTACAAGTTATTTTATATATATATATATATTTATAAAAAACCCAAATAGTAAAAATAATTGCAAAAAAAGTCATGATAAATGAATTTATATTTAGCATTGCTTATTGCAGATTTAATACCATTTTCTAATTATCAAATTTTTTAAGTAAATAGAATTCATTTCATTAATTAGAAAGTAATTAGAAAGTATAATAAGAAATATATAACTTCAATTTATATTTCTAAAAAACTATCATCTGGAAAAGTCATCTGTACTTTTACAATGCAACAGAATATATTATGCAATTTGATACATTATATTTTCCCTTTCTTCATAAATATACAGCTAATTTCTTTACAAATGCTACTATAAATGCTAGTTTCTATCTTCATCTATTAAATATTTAAAGTTTGTAAAAGTATTAGAAATTTTTTGTTATAAAACTTATATAGAATTTCTTTGTATAATCTTTTGCATATAATCAATGATATTAAATATTTTGATCCTTTAGATTTTTTTTCCTTACAAATAATGGTACAATTTTAGAAATATTGTAAACAGATCAGCAATTCTCTAATATTAAATACCAAAAAAAATTTATACAGATTTTTAAATCAAAATTCCAATATTCAGAACTTTTTTGAAAAATAATTTTAATTGATAAAATAATTATTATTTAAACTATTTTAAACTATTATATTTATTTTTATAATTATTTTTTAGCATTCTAATTTATGTATTCCTTTTTTGTAAAAATCTGAAAATTAACTTGCAAAGAATGAATTATCTCATATCATTATTATTGTTAAAATTTTTATTTAAAAATTTATATATAAATTCCTTATAGATAAAAAAAATCGCAGAAACAACATGAAATCATTTATCATGTAAAAGAAATACAAGAAATACTTTCCTGTTTATAATATTCCTGTATAAGTGCTGATCGAATTTTTTTAAAATTGGAATGAATTTTATTAATTTTTTTATATTAAATGTCTATGATAATTATATATATATATAATATAATAATATAAATATAATAAATTATATAATATATATATTATATATAATAACCATGAAAGAAAATTTTCATGCACCAAATTGTAATCAAGATTTTCTTAATGAAGGTTCGATTTCGAAATTATTCCTGTTCTAAATTCTTCTTATATTATTGACCAAATCATCATATTTTCATTAAATACTCATTTTTATTATAGGTTAAGAAATTATAACGAAAACCATGAGAATAAATTGCATATTTATTTTTTGTTGAATCCATTTTTCTAGTATTTTACGAAAATGAAGTTTTTAGCTAAATAAATAGTTTTTAGTAAAATAAATAGTTTTGCAGTTTATCATTTTTGATAATAGAACATGATTCTGAACATGATTCGTTTTTTGCGACTCATTTAAGTTATTTTGCAGCTTTTGCAAATTTCTAAATTTAAATTCATAAAGTAAGAAATGAATTTTTTTTTTTATCTATCTTTTTTTCTTTTACTAACCTCAATCTCATAAATAAAGAGAGATTGACGAAACATGCATACTAAACTAATGCATATATGTGCATATATGTGAATATAATTTTGTGTTAATATTCATTAAAACATTCATTTTTAATTTAACTTCCAAATTATTTATTGAAATTCAGCTTCATCTATTGCTAGCAAATAAATTTCAATAGAAATAATAATAATAGTAGAGTTATGAATGTATCTAAAACCGATACGATATTATATCTCTTCATCATAAAATATAATAATATGTAATTAGGTATAGATAATGCGATAATTGCTGATTTTTGCGAAATGGTCTTTATAATCATTAAAATTCTAAAAGATGATTTATAAAGAATATTTTAAATCGGAAATAAAAGAACTTTCTAAAAATAACTTTTGGATTTCAAAATGTTGCATTATATTGTTATTGTATTGTATTGTATTGTATTGTATTGCGATATTTCTTATATTTTTCTAGATGAAAGTTATTTACTCATAGTAAATATTTTCAGTAGAAAATATATTAGAAGACATTGACAACGATGGATTATCATTACATGGAAATAATAATATTGCTGTTAAGATACACAAAAAAAAAAGATCTATTATTAAAATTATTCTATTTTTTACTACTATTTTTAAATAAATATAACTATTGTTGTTGCTTATCATTAATGATATTATTATACAATAATATAATATAATATTATTATATTATAATATTAAATTTATTAATTTTTTATTTATTTCAAAATATTTATACTTTATTATTTATATTTCTATTTTTATTTATGGAATCAAAAGTATACTTTGATTCCATATATTTATATAGATATTCTGTTAGAGGTAATAATATGATATAAACATATGAAATACAATGCTATTGCTGAATTAAAATATAAGTATGATATTTATTTATAAATATGTTACATACATTTTTATTATATTATATCATTATATAAAATATAATCATTATATAAAACAAACAATTAGAAACACTCAATAATAAATTTATATATTATTTATATATTTATTATATAGAATAAATTTATTATTGAGTGTTTCTAATTGCTTGTTTTATATAATGATTATAATGATTTCATCTTCCATATTTATGTAAGCAAAAATTATTATTTCTTTTTTTTTATAATTAATATCATTATTATTGTACATTTCATTAATAATGTATTTTATTTTTTTCTTGTGTTAATTTAGTTTATTAGCTCATAATAAGAAAAAAATATGAAACAAGAAATTTGGACAACAAATATTCTAAATTCTCTATATTTAATATTAAATAATTCTCTATATTTAAAAGAAAATGAAAAATAAGAATAACACATAAAATTGAAAAACTAATTGAAAAATTAAAATAAAATCAGTTGTAATCAAATTAAAAATTTTAATCTTAAATTAAATCTAATTGTTATATATGTATATTTTAATAAATAAAATAAATAATTATAATATTTTATATATTTTATTTATTTCAAAAATATTTTTTAATTAATTTATAAATATATATAAATATAATATTACTATTAATTATTTAAATTATCAAAATTTGTTTTGTATTTAATATGTATTTAACATCATAAGAACATTAAATTTTATACTAAGATTCATTCTATTTTTAATATGAATTTGGTATCAAAGTTTAGTATAAAATTCTTTGTCTTCAAAGAAGCTTATGATTCTTCTTTATATGATTTTCTTACTTGATCTTTCCAATAAACTAGTTACCAACATATATGTACATCTACTTACACTTCTATTTTTATTGCAATATATATATATAATAATGATTAATCTATTGACAATACGACTCGAATATTCAAAGAAGAAATTCTTTAGTAGAAAGAATTTTATTCTTTTACGATTTTTCTAAACAAATGAAGAGAGGCATAAATTGCAATTAATTCGCGAACTATTAAATGCACAATCTTGATTTAAATCTTAAATTATGTATACTTGATATGATTAATAAATTTGAATTAAATTAAAACTAAGATAACATCATATGAGCAAATAATAATTTATAATGGTTAATCAGATATACAAATAATTAATACAATAATTAATTAATTATAATTTATTTATAATAATTTCATATTTATCTATGAATAATTTTTAAATAATTATTATAATAATGATGTAAATATATTATTCTATAATGTATAACAAAAGAAATAATTTATTAATAGATTATTATATTAAAATAAAAATATTAGAATAAATAGATATATTAGAATAAAGACTAAACTTGTAAAATCTATTTTATTTTACAATCAATAATTATGAATAAATAATTTTTTCCTAAATCTGTGGATAATTATTTATAAAATAATACACTTCACTAATTTCGATGATATTTTATATTATCAAGGATATGATATAGGGAAAATAATTTTTTTCTATATATACATAATTTTCTTATACCACTTTCGGTTTATTTGAAATATTTACAAAAATTTTTGCTAAATTCAAATTTATAATTGATAATATATATCAATTATCAGTATTCCACTTCTTGCAATAGATATGTTATATATGTTATATTTAAATACTTGATACATATTTCTTTCAAATGAAATTTTGTCAGTATATAAATTTGCAAATGATAAATCTAATGCATATTGCGAAAATGATAAGATCGTTAAAGAAATAATCATAATGAAATTATATAAATTTCTAAATAAATACAATAAGTTATATTATTTTTAATCAAATTAAAAATAATTCATGTTACAATTAATTGTAATAAACCAATAAAATCTGCTCTAATTTATAACATTAATATTTTTTTGTATTGATTGAGTTATAAGAATGCATTATTATTCATTAGGTAATAAAATAATGAAAACCTAACCTTACCTAATTTAGGTTATTAATTTAATTCTAAATTAATTTAATCCATTAATTTTTATTTTTTATTTATTATTTAGGATATATAAGAAGATATATATATATATATATAAATTCGTTATAAACCAATTTGATAATTATTGTATAAAAATATATTTGGATTGTTATAAATCAATAAAATTTATAATTTATTAATTTTTTTCTTGATGTTACATAGAAATGTTATTGATTATTTATATCAAAATTTATTTCATTATGATGAATTTATTATAAAATAAATTTTTTGCAAATATTTTGAAAATTAAAATTGAACAGCAATAATATGTATAAAAAAATTGTTCAGAATATATAAATAATATATTTTAAGAATATATTTAATATATTGAAATATATTGAAATCGGTGAAAAATATTCTTTTATAAATAATTATTCATTTGTTTGTTATTCTTATTATTTTTTTTTAAATTAAAGAAAGTTACAATTAAACAATTATGAATTGAATATTATCAATATCTTAATTAAAATTTAATTTTTTTGAAATTATAATTTTCAAGATATATATAAAGAGTATTATTTAAAATTATAAGAAAAAAAAATCAATGGATAATAAAATAAAAATTATAAATAAAAATATAAAATAAAGTAATATAAAATAAAAATTAATAAATAATAAAAATAAATAAAATAAAATATATATTTCAGACTTTATAATAATTAAATTGCTATTAAAAAATGATTAAATATTTTATATTAAAAATTTATATATTGTTTTAAAAGAACTTTCATTTTTACTTTGCTTATGTAGATAATTTTCTTTGTATCAAGGCAATTATCTAAAGCTATATCTATAAATATTATAATTATATACATATTTTTAAGATTCATTATAAAATTTTGCGCTATTTATCATTTTTAAGTTTAAAATTTTTTTAATGTGGTATAAATATTTAATGATAAAATATTTAATAACAATTAATTACTATTAATTAATGTGAAATAGAGACAAAAGGATTTCTTATAATTTTTATGAAAAACTATTTTTTGTTTATTTTGTATTTTCAAATATTTATATTTATACATTGACATATTTTGTATTATGAATTAAATACAAATATTCAAAAAACGCAATATAAACAAAATAATGAAATCTCTATAATGATGAATATGAGAATATTAGAAATGAGAAATATAAACAAAAAACTAAACAAATTAATATATTTCATAACATTAAATTATATCTTATTATAGAATAATAATAAATATATAAATTATATCTATCATATATTAAAAACATATTTAAAAATAGATATTTATAATGAATATTTCTTAAATCATAGGTATTATAAAATTCACTTAATAAAACGTTAAATGTTGTACTCAACAAATCATTCTAACCGGAAAAAATTATACAGATTCTGATGATCATAAAAAATAATAAGATTGTAATAAAAAAAATATATCTATCCAAATAAATAATTCTATCCACAATTAAATAAATATTTAATAATAATAATAATATCAACTATATTAACAATAATTATAACGTTAATTACATATGAATTTTGATGTAACAATATTATCCATCTAATATGAAAGTATTAAATGTAAGCAGAAAATGTAAGTTTTTGAAAAGTCAAAGAAAAAAATAAAGATAGAAAAAGAAAGAAAGAAAATAAGGATAAATTTAAATTAAAATCAGAAAATGTAAACATATTAGTATTTGTAAATAAAAATATAATAAATTAAATATATATATATATATAATTAATAATTAATTATATATTATTATATTATAATATAATTATAATAATAATTAATAATATATATATATATTTTAATGTATATTTATAAATATGTATATTTATATTTATAATTTTAAAACTTACTATAAAAATTATAAAATTAAAATAAAAATTATTTATTTGATTCATAAATGTATTTTATTCCTAATATAGAATAATAATATATAATATACAAAATGTGTTGTATATTATACTATTACTACCAATAATTATAATTACCATAAATACCAATAATTACTCGTTCAATTATTATTGATAATTTAAACTACAAATATTTTTTCACTTTTTTATTATTAGCAGATGAGCTTTTAGATTTTCAGAATTTAACATTATATTTTAATATTTTGGTAATAATATAATATAGATATACATATAGTATGATATATAGTAGCATATACATACATGTATAGAATATATGTATAAAATAAATATATATGTAGTATAAAATATATACTAGAATAGAAAGAAATCTTAATGGAATCAATGTTATTTATTTACTTATTGGCTTAGTTCAAAGATAAATTAGTTTTTAATTGTAATAAAAAATTTGAATAAGTACAATTATTTGAATAAAATATGATTGTAGTTTCATGTGGCATTGATTACTATACAATGTTTCATTTCAAATTTTTAGTTTCGGGAATTTATTGATTTTTAAAATATTAATCATTATAATATATATAAATAATTTAAATAATAATTAATAATAATTTTCTATAATTCAATAAATAATTCAATAAATTTCTATTACATAAGTATTTCTAATACTTTAAATATACTATTGAATATACTATTTAGATATACTATCTTCGTTATATAATTGTTATATCTAGATAGATAGTATATTATCTAGTATTATAGTATATTATCGCTATATAATCGAGACCGATTATATAGCGATTATAATAACGATACTGATCTCAGTACGTATAAGAAATCTTATTTATCTCATCATGAATTCATTAAAAATCTAATCATTAGTTCTTAAGAAATTAAAAATATTTATCAAATACTGGATTTGAGTAAAATTTAATATTATTTCATTTCTAGATCATTCGAATAAATTAATTTATTTATTATTTCTATAAACATATAGATGACATTCAAAATGTACAATGAGTAGATCAAAAACCTACTTTTTTATTATTATTATGATGTGTTTAATTCGTTTGATCAATGGAATGTAATTCATTCCAAACTAAATAAATAATATATATATATATACATATATTTATAATAAAAATATTATTTTTTGCGTTCATTATTCAAATAATGCAAGAATATTCGTATCTTTTTTTATAAAATATGAATGAATTTTTTTACATTAAATGAGTAATCATTTAAAATAAATATATAAAATTTCATTAAATAATTTCTTTTATTGTAGAAAAATAGAATATATTAATTTAAAGTTGAGTTCAATGTGATATCGAAAAAATAATGCACTTCATCAAATATATCTATATCTCCAACATCCATTTATATTTAAAATATTTCGCGGATTGGATTACATTTCGCGCTTATAATATTCTTTTATCAAATAAGTCATGTTTTGACACTTGATCTTTTATGTCAGGATTCTCTTTGATTTTCTGTGAATGAAGATATTACTTTGAATGAAGCATAATTTGTTTCAAGAGTTCACTGTTTGAAAAAAATGATATATAATATTTATATATTGTTATATATTTATATAATATTTATATAATATTTATAAATTTATATAATATTATATATTATATATATTGTAATATTAATACTAATAAATGTATAACAAAATTATATATATTTTATATTTATTAATTCATATTTTACTTTAATAATTAATTGATTTTTATCAACAATTCTTTTATCATATCATCTTTATTATGCATATAATAAATCATATATTTTATATTATTAATTATTAAAATTATTATTATTAATAATGAAATATATCAAATGAATTTAATTTGTGATTTTCATGATTTTAACTCGTGCTCTTGTTTTTTTTTTTTATTCATTTTCAGTTTTTTGTATTTATTATATTTATAACGAGTCATCTGAAATTTTAAAATATTTAATGTAAAGATGCAGGTATTTTTTTTACATCATTTTTTGTTTTTTATATTATTTTTTTTTTTCATTTATTTTTATATTAAGCAATACAATAAAATTTCAAGATTTAAAACCTGTTCTAAAAAAAAATATGATAAATTTAAAAAAAAAGAAACACGGATGTTGTGTTCGAGTAAATTAACGTGAAAAGAATCGACACACAATTCTAGAATTGCTTCTAGATATTGTACAATCATATATTGGCTCAGATTTAGAATTCACAGAAGCAATATTAATTCATTCTTCCAAATCAATAAAACATCTAGAATTTATTAAGATTATAAATTTAGCAAATGACAAATTTATGTTGCAAAGATTGAATCATCATAGCATATTAAATTCATCGCTATCCAACTTTTTTAGACACAGAAAAAATTAGAAATATGAATATGCGACACAAAAATTATTATGAAATTTCTAATAATATTTTATTTATGATTATTTCATTTGATATATTTTATAAATATAAAAATTATATAATATGTAATAATAATAAATATAAAATTTATATAATACATAAGGAGTTTTATATAAATAATTTTTATTTATTCCCATTTATTATTATATCTTTATTAAAGTCAATATCGTGGACAAAAGTATTTATATATTCAAAAAAAAAAAGCTTCTTCAAAATTGAAAAAGTTGAAAAAAATGTTAGTATTTTTTAATTTCATAGAAATAAAATATTTTTTATATTTTTACATAAATATATTTGTTCGCGTTTGCAATAGTAATATTATAATAGTAATAATAATTTGTTAAGTACATATATATATGTATCGAATTTTTCGACTAAAGTATATATATATGTATATATGTAGAAATTAATGTTTGTGACTATGATATATTTTCTTCACGATGAATAAATGAATGGAGTGTATTACAAGTGCGATACGCGTGTCTACGAAAGCTAAGTCTTTCACAATATCACAATAGATGATCGTGTCCAAATGTCGGAGCACGAACGTAATTACAAAGAAACTATTTATTGTCGTATCTGACGATCAAACTATGATCTGTTTAAATGAGATTCTTTTTCAAATGCGGCTCATGCTCTCAGAAAATCCGTTTTCTGTTCAATTGATTTTTCAAGACATGATAATAACCAATAATATCGCAATATTTGACTCGCGAAGAAAATTTTTCGAGTTAAAATGATATTTGGTTATTTGGTTATCGTTGAGTCAACCGTATCTGGAATATGTCATCCTTGGCATCCTTCGCTTCAACTAGACTGAAATGTGTCAAAAATTATGTGTCGACTAAACTCTTCTCAAAAACGGCAATAAAAATTTCTCAGATAACATCATTCTTTGTTTAGGTTTTATGGAAGTTAACGACCGATAATAATAGATTTTCATACGAGGAATTTCTCCAAATAACGTAAAAAAAAAAAGTGCAATGCTTATATGATTTTTTTTAGTGAATATAAGATTTATAATAGCATTAATATAATATGACTAAAATATAGATATTGAATTTTGACTATTATTTTTTTCTGTTTAGTAATTTCATATCGGAATAAAAAATATTGAATTCAAATGAAATAGAGACAAAAATTTTTGAATTAATTTTTCAATTGGTCTTAATTTCAAATTAATCTTAATTGGTTAATTTCAAATTGATTCAAATATCTATTAGTGAATTTTCTTGAAAATAAGTAAGTTTATATTTAGAAAAATACATTAAAACTTTCTAATTTGAAATCTTATAGGAGTGTGTTTTGATTTATTCCTTAAGTAGGCAGATTGAGAATCATACAACATTTCAGCAATGGATTTAAATAATATGTTTATACCATAAAATGATTTACTTATAGATTTAAATGAACAATCTGTTAAACATATGATAAATTATATCTCTATATATTTTTTATCTATATATTTTTTATATCACAACAAATTTATTATTATATTTATGTAAAATGAATCGATTTTTTATATAAAAAAATATGAAAAAAACTTAAAAATTTTATCAAAATTTATTTAAGAAATGAGAAAATCATTTCGTTGAAATTTTTATTTTATTATATAAATTATATTTTATTTATCGATATCTTAATTATAAAAAATTAAAATATTCATATTTAAGACAATGCAGAAATTATGAACCTATGATTTATATTTTTTTTTTTTGGAAATGTATTTATATTACGTTTTTTCGCATCTATCTCTTGTCTGGATAGATTAATAAGATAAGATGCGAACGAAAGATTTAAATAAATAACAAGAACATAAAGATAATAACTGATTAAAAATTATTTTTTTTTTTATTATTTAATACGATATTTTGACAATTGAAAATCATATTGGGATAAATGAAAAAAGTTAAGATTAAAATATGCACTTCTAATTCTAATTTTCATTCATTGAAATTATAGATTTCAAGTTTTTAATTTTAATAAAAAAAAAGATTTAATTTAATTTTAGTTAATTTAATAAATTATGCGATAGATATGTTTATTTCTGAAAAAATATTATTTATAATGATCTTATTAATAATATATTAAAGATTCTATATTAAAAATTGAATTGAAATAAATTGAAATAAATTTATGTAAAATATTGAAAATATATATAATATGAAAAATAATTATTAATAATTGTATTAATTCTTTATTTATCATATTGTTTCATATTGATAAATTTATATTTATTCATAAAAAACCTTTAATTTGTATTGTTGTCATTAGAGTTACAAAATTTGGTTTTGTTATATAAATTAATTCCATTTTATTTTTAAATTTTGCTTGAATTAATAATTTTGTTTCTTTTATAATATCTTTTTCATGTTCGGATAATTTTTTAATTATTAATTTTTTATTAAATAGGCAATTTGTAAAATAAATATAAAATTTTCAAATAAATGTATTCTTACATGTACTAATAATCGAAATTTTAATTTTAATTCTCGATATTTTTTTTTTAAATTATTGATATTTTTAGATATATTGCTTTATAAATATAACATTTCATTATAAATAGTGTGGATGATAATATTGTGTAGTTAATAACATTATATATTTAATATAAAAATTTTTATTTTTTATTATCATTTTTGTTTTTTAGATTAAAATTAAAAAGTAAAATTCTAAATGATTTTCTGAAAATAATTTCCCCATTTGTTATCAATAGTTTTTTTAATGAACCTAATCTTGGGTCAGTAATATCATGACTATGAAAAGACTTCGTAATAGTCCAGCTTTTTTTGAGAACACTTAATTTGAGAACGCACAATAGCTATTCTTCTGTTTAGAAATAATAATTTGAATTCTAGTATATCATCTTTCTGTAGAATCCCATAATTTGTTGTCGTTAAATATAATTTATGAAATTTAGAAAAAGTTTAGTTCATTGAATTCCAATAAATTCCTTGACAAGGGATTCTCAGTTTTATTCTAAATTTCCTTTATAAATACAAATGTGTTTTTAGAAGAAATTGTTCTTTTTTTTGAAAAATTTTCACGAGTTAAATTTCTAATTGCTTTTTTTAATGTTGTTTCTTAGATAATTTCCTAAATAAAGAATCTTCTAAAAAAAATTCTCTACAGTATTCTCACTGTTCTTTATATAGTAATTTAAAATTTTATTATTTTTTTTATAATTAATTACTTACATACTTCGACTGTTGTAGACATAACATCCATTCATTTCTATTTTGAAGAACAGTATTTTATTTAGAATTAATTTTTAAATATTTTATTTTTAGAATCATTTTAAAATAATTGGAAAGAGAAATTTAATATAATGCAAAAAAAAGAAAATTTTAATATAAATGAAAAATTAGATTTTGTCAAAAATAACTTCATGATTTTGAATCATGAGCAATACTCGAAAGATCAAATCAAAAACATTAAATATAAGTTTTCATAAAAATTATATATAAAATTAAAAATAAAGCGTAAATGGAACAAATAAAAAAAAAGAACATATTTTCAATAAAAAAAATAATATTTTATTATTAAAAATATTTGAAACAAAAATAATTGCATGATTAGGAGAGCCATTGAAGAATCTTGTAAACGAAGAAAAAAATACAAAAAATATACAAAATATTGCAAAAATGAAGAAATTGATTTTTGCAAATTGTCAATGAAATTGCAAAATAATGAGATAAAAAATAATGAGATAAAAATATATTCAAAATTTTTAAGAAAATCACAATATCAACAAACGTATTATTAAATATAAAAAAAATTTATAATTATGGAAATATATAGTGCATTTAGAAGCTAATTTTTCTAAAGAATAATATAAAATTATTATATGCATATATTGATAAATAGTTATATTCATATTATACAAATTATCCGAATAAAAATTGGATTTTGTATAAGATATTTCTTATTTGTAATAAATTTACGAAATATATTTATAAGAAATAAATATATCATATAACCATAAAATTATTAATATATTTAGAAATAATATAAACATTAATATAAACATTAGAAGAAAAAGATTTTAAAAAATTAATGTTAATTTATAATTAAAGTTGTAAACGAATTACAATAAATATAAATAAATTTAATAATAATTAAAATTTGAATACATTCTTCAGAGTTCAATATTACTATTATTATTTTGGTACAAACAAAACTATTATAATATATATTATTAATAGAACTATTATTGATAGAATTTTAAATAATAAATAATAAATAATCTTATTCATTTTATATGTGTAACTTTAAAATAATATTTTATTTGATACAATAAGTTTTTTAAAATAGTCTTTGAAAATAATATTTTATTTAAAAAATATTGAAAATATTTAAATTTTATTTTGAAATTTTATTTTAATGTATTTCTTTTATTTATTATTTATTATTTATTAAATAATATTGTTGAAAATAATGTTTCGTACTCAATATATTTAAAGATATAAATAGGTTTTTAATTTTTTTATATATTATGTATCAAACATCATGCTACAACTTGCCAGATGATTTTTCTATGTACAAAAGTATTTTTTATTTAGAATTTATTCCCATCTCAACTTCTTGCAACACTTCGAATCTTTTATGATAAATAAAAATTCTTAGATAAATTTAAATTCTTAAAAAAAAATGTATAAAAAAATCACATTATTTATAAGATGATCCAATTCTTTAG
>NW_006263514.1:48782-58898 GCF_000469605.1 Apis dorsata | reverse complement strand
ATTTTATTTCCCAAAATTTTACATCCTATTTTAAATACTATTTATTATTATTTAAATCGAACAGAATATAAAATATTAAATAAATAATTATTAAAATTATTAATTAATTATAATTATTAAATAATTATTAATTTAAAATATTTAAAATATATAAATTATAAATTTTTAAGATATTTCACAAAATATTATTCAGTCTTGATTTCTGATGAATATCAAAATTAACAATCAATAACAATGAAGAAAGAACGAACTGATTATAGCCTATTAAAACCATAGACTATGTGAAAGAATTTAATTTTTAAAAATATATATAACAATATATGTGGCTTTAACGATACTGTTTTTATAAGTAATGAGAAAAGATATAAAAATCTAATTGTTCAAATCAAAATTTTCCACATTGAAAAAAGATAAAAATCATTATTTTTTATTTAAATATAAATTAATTTTTTTGGAATTTATTTTTAATAATTATCTAAATTTTAATCTTACGAAATATCAGATAATTAAGTTTTTTCTGATTATAATACCGCATAAAGGAAACCATAATAAATTAACACTACTATAATGTAAAAATATAAAAAGAATATTCATTGATTTTGTTAATAATTCCACTATTGTTAGTTGATAAATTCGAAAGAAAATCATTAATAAAATAATTTTTATGATCATGAATTAATGTTAGAACTAATATCGACGGAACAACCGTATTTATAATGTGTTATTTAAAAAAAGAAATTGAAAGCGACAATAAAAAGTTATAGAAAATTTTATATTAAAATTAACTTTCATTTTTCATAAAATTTTTCATTTTTATTTCATGCAAATTAGTTACTGAATGATAAATAAAATTTAATTCTTGCCGACATAAAAAGGGAAAATATTCGATTAAGATTAAAAAATTATTTAATAAGATTAAAAAAATAAAGATAGAATTAAAGATATAATTAATAATGATATTTGGAAACACGAATTAAACAAAAATTAATTTTCGTCAATAAATAAATTTTAAATTTTTTTAGCGTAGGATTAAAAAATAAAAATTAATATTAGAAAAAATAATCAAATCTAGAATATATAATAATAATATGTAATAATAATACATATAATAAAATGATTTCGAACAATTAAGTTTGAATATTAATCAGAATATTATGTCACGAAATTTTTGTAACTTCAATAACTAATAAACTTGTGTCGCATTCTGCAAATGATTATGAAAACTTACTATGTGAAAGATATAATGTAACATATTACTAGAAATTATTGAGATTGCAAGATTGTTATACATTTAAACATGCTTAGATGCTTTATATAGAACAGATTATCTGTATAAAATAAACTATTTACAAAAAAAAAAGGAAAACATACAACATACTAATAGTTTACAGTTATTGTAAAAGAATACGACACATGTGAAGAGATTGTTATGCAAGACACTAAGAAACAGAAAAAAATGATTAAAATGAAATAAAAGAAGCAGATAAGAAATAACTTTCTACAAAATAAAAATTATAAATTAATAAATCAGAATCAAACAGAAAATGCTAGTAATAATATATATGATGAAAAGATAAACATAAAAAAAGAATTTTTAGAAAAATATAGTAAATAAAGATCTACGAGATGATAGATTTACAGATATAAATATTAAGAAAATGAAATAATTTCATCCTTACTATGTAGTGGCGATTTTTTTTTTAAGTAGATATCAGAATATAATTTTATAATGGAAAATTGAATATATATACTGAATATATTGCATTAGACGAATACAACAAAATTAACTCTAGATTATTATTGATTCAAGGAAAAGAAATTAATATAAAATTTATTAATATAAAAGATTAAATCAAGATTAGAAACAATGATATTAGCAAGTATGGATTATAGATTATAGATCAAGACAAATAAATAAATATCATAACAAGAGTTTATTTCGATTATTATCTAAAACTAAAAATAAAAATGATGCATGTCTCATATCGATAATAAAGATTATACAAAAGAAAGTACCAATATAAAATACTCATTTTATGTTTTGGATATAAAAGATTTATTCATTGTCATAGAAAGTTTAAAATAATAACAAATAAAAAAATTAAACCAAAAAATTTAAGGAATTTAATATATATATAATATGCATAAATATAAATATTATGAATTTTACAAAACTTTTGATTTTTTATTTTTTTCAAATAAAGAAAAAAATTGAGTTATAAATACGAACGTACAAATATAAATACATAAATATAAACATACATATAAATTTAATATGATATTTATTGAGGAAGTTATAAAATAATAAAATGAGAGTAAGTTATGAAAAGTACTAATAGAAAAATTTTTAATATAAACATAATAGATAGTAACAAATAATAAATCTTAAATATTTATCTTAATAATTTTATCTTGTTGCAATAATCACATATGTAATTGTGTTTTCTGGATCTATATAATCATAATGGATTCATAATTAATTTGATAGAAAACATATTTTTTATTTGTCTTTAAAATCTTTAAAAAATTTTAATTAAATATTTAATAATTAATAAAAAAAAATTTTAATTGCTATTAATCAAATATCGAATTGTTTGTGAACACTATTTCTACTAATTTATTATTTCTCTTTTTCTTGTTATATTATTATCAAAAATATAAATACTTCAAATTTTCATTAATATATTAAAATTATGATTACTATAGTATAATTTATCTTTTTTATTTCTTTAAAAATCACAAAATTAAAAATAAATAAGCATTAATAAACGTCATATTTAAAGTGTAATCAAAACAAAAGTGTATCAATATTGTATATATAAATTAAAACTTGATATTTTTTTACTTTATATCTTTTGCTTATATCTCGTAAGCACTTATTGTTTGCGAGATTTATAAACGAGCTTATTTGGAGAAATGGAAATTTATTAATAATGGAAATTTATTCCTCATATGGAAATAATCCTTTTCTATTATTATCGATCGCCAATTTAAAAAAATGATGATCTATTTGTTATGAATATTGTTTTTGAGAAAAGTTTAGTCGACATTTATAATTGTATATTTTTGATAGACTTCAGCTTAGCAGAGTCCGATCTCAAAGTGTTCCAGATATGGCTGACTCAAGAGTAACTATTATTCTTATTCGAAGAATTTTCCTTTAATCTAGAGATATCGTAAGTCGCAAGCATTGATATTATTTTATCGTCGGGAAATATTATTTTACCATCGGGAAACTATGATCCTTCCAATTGAACTGAAAACAGATTTTCTGACTATCGGATACGACAATAGATAATTTCTATGTAATTATGCATCATATTTTGACACATCTTCGGATCTATCATGATCACCTATCATTGTGACATTATGAGAGACTCGATTCTCATATATACGCGTATCACATTTGTAACTGCACTATCTATTCACTAATCTATTCATCGTGAAAAAAATATAACAATTAATAGTTACGTGCACCAACTTCTATATACGTTTTATATATACATCTTAATCAAGAACGCATCGAATTGTTTGTTGTGAACACAACAATGAATAAGGATAAAAAAAAAAAAATAAAAAAAGATTGCGATTTCTGCAATAGTTTCGAAAATGTATTTCAATACAATCAGTGAGATTCGTAGACATATATAATACTCACAGACATATCTAACGTCTTACTAATTATTTATAAAATATCTCCATGGTAACCGAATCGTCAATTCTATTGATTCTGATCTCTCCTCTGAGTATTTGTAATGATCTTAGAGGATAGATTTTCAATGATCAGATAAACAATCAGCGCTTAAATTTGCAGATTTACAATAAAGTTGTAAGTGACGAATTCACTATTCAATTTATGTAGTTAAAGGAGAGAGAAGATTCATCGAAGTATGATGAATCAATTAACCCTCTGCGTAAATCACGTATTGTCGAATCAAACACGCGAAATATTTGTGTCGATGAAATCTCGATTAGAGTCACCGATGGTTTTTATGAATTCATGCATTTGCGCGAATTTCACTGCGTAATTCAGAAGAAGAATCCGCGAAATTGTTTGCGTTACGCGAGAATTCCGAAATTATTGTGAGAAAACATATTTTGTTTGGTTATATGACGGCAATATCATCGGAATTAGAGATCACTGTAAATCGCGAATTTAATTCGTACCATATTCTCAAAGTATTGAATATACCATTTCTAGGTACGAGTGATATTCGATGAAACGTAGCAGAATATTATTGGTTGATATATAATGCATTTGATCAATTATCCAAAACGACTTTTTGTCCTTCTTCGCGTTGGACTATTTTGCATCGTTTTACCGAAATAAATAATATCTACCGGCATTTTGTGAAATCATTTTGCTATCAATGTAGAAAGAGCTTTTCGTGGAGAAAGGATACTGAATAGTTCATAAAATCATGTAAATTGAACACTGTGGCATACGATACCGTTTCAACTCTGTTCGTAAATACGCGGGTATCTGACAGGTTCGACAGAATTGATAGATTACTACGAATGAAAATCTGCGAAACCATCGATGTTATTCAAACATTATGTTTTCACCAATCAGTATCACTATCAAAGTTCGGACAATGTTTCTAAAGTTGGTTTTATTTTTGGCCGTACGGATGTGTAACAAAATTTTTAATGTTGAAAACACCGATTTCAAATTTTTTTCTCGATAAATGAGAACATTTTAAGGTCGATGAATTAAGATGAAAAATAGGGCGAATATACTTCGCGATTAATGTGTAGACAATATTGGATATTAACAGATAGAATTATCACACAAGTCATTGTACATAGAAATATACCATGCAATTAAAATCATTTGATAGTCCATACTAGCCATTAGGATCCGAGATTGCACATCTTTTTTCGGTATGGGTGTTGATTACAATGGACCGTCTGTCACAATAGACTATCCGTCACAATGCGCAATCCGAACAAGTGCGCAATAGGTTTATGGTAAAGACTAAGCTATATATATTTGTTTGTATAATTCTTTATTGGTATAAAGATTCAATTCAAGATAATTACGATAGATAGTTTTACAATAGATAGATAATTATACAATTAATTATACAACAGATACAATAGTTAGATAATTATTGATAAGCAATTCATTCCAATTATATATTCCATACTTTGGATTATAGAAGGGCACGATACATTTATTAATCCAGTCTTTATTGCGTCGATAAGTTTAATTGAATTTGCAAGAAGTTGGTCACTATTCTAGCACGGTTTAAGGTTTGCATAAACTCTCGACCAACATTCGTTTCCATTTCATTCATTTTCGTTCCATTCCATAGAATGTATTTTATTCCACGTGTCCTGAGCACTTTTTAATAGAAGATGCTCAAATTATCTTTATCTGTTTTGATATCACTGACTTAACTCTTTGCACTCCAGGCCTGTTTCGCTCGGTCGAACCAGCAATTCCAGACTCAGACCCGCGCGTTCGATGCGTTCCGTGGTCTCATAAGATTATCATAAAATAATTACTCATAAGATAAGATTATATCTCATAAGATTACATGATTATATATAATTAAAGAGTTTAGGAATCTATTTATAAAGCGATATTCTAAAAAAATCAAACATAAATAAATATTATCAATTCAAATTGCTGTAATAATCTCAGTGGTGCCGGAGAGTTACTGACATTAACTCAAGTAGTAACCGAGAGTCATCGTTGAAGAGCAAAGGGTTAAAAAAAATCATTTGATTGAATTTTAGTTACTCAAGATAAAGTTACAATAGGAGAAATGTTGATAGCATAATTATTCCAACTCACTAACAGTGGAATAAAGGATTCTATGTCGCTTTCTCAAGATTTGATATGGGCATGAGGATCGTAGTCCATGAGAAAATTCATTCCTACCGTACAAGCAAGATTGCATCACAAAGAAATCAGCATAACTAAGTCACTTGATGATAGTTCATTAATCAGATTGGCCTCTTATCAAAGAAGATTTGGCGTCTTCCAGAGATCAAGGAAAAACATTCATTGTATATCAATTGATTAAAGATTTTAATTTTAGAATATTGCGTAAACTGATCACGTGTCAATTACCATATAGCAAGACTAATTAAATAGTTTTAGATTTTCAGTATCATGCATATATTACGAACGAAATTTGTGATTGTCAATTGTTATAATTGTTGATCGTTATGATTTTTTTGAATACGATCCATTTAAGATGGGCGATACTTATTGCTCACAAAATTTATAAACAGTTTATTTGGAGAAATTCCTTGTATGGAATCTATTTTATTATTATCAGTCATTGACCTCTGTAAAGCTTAAACAAAATGATTATTTGAAAAAATTTTATTGTCGTTTTTGAGAAGTATTTGATACTTATAATTTTTGACATATTTTAATTTAGTTGAAATGAAGCTCCCAAGAGTGATATATTACAGACACGGCTGATTCAACGATAACCAATGTCATTTTAATTCGAGAAATTTTTCTCCAGAGTCAGACACTGATTGCAATATTATTGGTTATTATCATGCCTTACTGGAAAACTGTGATCCTCTCAATTGAACGGAAAAACAGATTTTCTGAGAACACGAGTCGCATTTAAAAAATAATTTCATTGTAAATAAGTCGTAGATATCTGATCGTCAGATTAATAAATAATTTCTTTATAATTACGTATTGTGCTTTGACAATCGGACACAATCATCTACTGTGATATTATGAGAAACAAACCTCTGGTATATATACGTCATACCATATCATACTTGTAACCGTATTACAGTCTACTTATCGCGAAGAAAATACAACAATCAACAATCAGCACCAGTTTTTACACATACATATACATCTCAATCGAAAGAGTATTCGACACATGTATACATGCACCAATCCATAATCTATCACTATAATAATATTATTGTAGAGTATTTTCAATATCTTTATTCGTATTTTATATTCTTTATTTATATCTTTTTCTTTACAATCATGTCTTTTCATAATCAAATGTATAGTAATAATATAATGATAGGAAAAACAAATTCTAAAAATAAAATTCAATATATGATTGTTAAAAGTAGAGTATAAAACTACTACAAGAAAAAAATCGCGTAGAACCTTTGAAAAAAAATTCATACATCTAAAGTATTTAAACACAGAGAAAAAATCGAATTTACTAGAATTATGTAAAAAATTTAATAATAATTATATTTTCTTATAAAGAAATGAATCAAAATATACGATAATAGTAAAACATGAAATTCTATTAAAGTTCAATAAATGTAAAATTATATAAATTAGCATATAAAAAGAAAAAAGAAACAAACAAACAGATATAAGAAATGTAATTAGAATATAATTCAATCAAATATAAGGTCCTGGAAAGTTCTATTGCTGATAATTCCGAAAAGATGCTTGAGCTTTTCAAACTATAATTAATTATAGATTTTCGCTAAGTAACGTGATAATAATTCAGTTAATTCATATCCTATTTCAAATATCACTAATATTTTAGATTAATTAGAAAATATCAAATATTTCATAACTTCAGATCTCGTATCTGATTTTCAATAAATTGAAATTCATGAAAAAAATAGAGAAAGTATTTTCCATACCGTATATATTTATGTATTTTATTTGTTAGTTGTTGAAAAATGTTGCTGCGAACTTTTCAAAGAACATTGTATACAACTTTAGTTGACTTAATAGGATTAAAATATTTTCTTAAACGATATTATTGTATATGAACATTTTCTTAAGGAACAATAAAAAAGAAAGAAACATTGACATTGCGTTGAAAAAATGAATTAAAATTAAATAAATAAATGTGAATTTTTATGATAAAAAATAATATTATATTATATTATAATAGAAAATGGCATAAAACTAGATTTCTACAAATTAGATATCGTAAATAATTTTTTTATATTAAAAATAAAAGATGTATAATATAAAATAATAAAAATTATCAGGCAATTATGATAAAAGAAAATTTTATAATAATAATGATTAATGTAAATTTTATAATTAAATAATATTTAATCTAAAATTTATATTAAATATCTAATCTAAAATCCAATAGTAATATTTTCAATTCAAATTAGAAATTATTTAAAAAAAATAGTTTCACAATTATCATAGATCTACATTTCTCAGTACTATTTCTTTTGAAAAACATTACATATATATTGTATATAAATTAATAGATTTAATTTTTTATAATAATACTATAATATATATCTATAGTACTACTATAATAATATTAAATTAATCACTATGATTATAGAAATTTCTAAATTTCTAAATTTTAAATATTCAAACTTAGTAAAGAATATCTTATATAATAAAAATTACTAAAATTCTTCATGCTTTTTTTGTATATGATTATTATCAACATTAGAAACATTAAAATATTTCATAGCATAAACTTCATAATTTAAGATATTCAATTCCACTCAAAAGACAATATAAAATATAAGAAAATATAAAATATTATACAATCAAATGTATATTACTTTTTTATCGTTTATAAAATGATCCCATATTCAATTATTATGCAAATATTATTAAATTAGTTTCAAAAAAAAAATCCAAAGAATTTTTAAGATTTTAAATCGACAGATATTATATAAATATTATATACTTACAAATATAATTACATCTTGATATGTGCATGTAATATATCAAAGTTGATACAATTAGTGTAACTTACAATTCATATATACTATATATAAATATAGTTATATCTTGATATATGCATATAATATATCGAAAATGATACAATTAGTATAACTTATAATATATTCATATACTGTAATGTATTACAATTCAAGATTTTCGAATAATTTTAGCTAAAATAGAATGAATATTTTGAATAATAAAATTTATAATAAAAACTACAATATAAATTAGAATAAAAATTATATTATTTACTTGCATATAACTTAACAATATCAAACTTACATAAAAATTTAAGTTTATTATAATTAAAAAATATAAAGCATTTTAAATTGTAATATTAAATTATAAATTATAAAAAATTATAGAAAATTAAAAGAATTTGCATGCCATTAATAAAAATTTAACTTATCTTCAAGAATAAATTATAAAAAATAATTCGATACATATAAATGAATGTCATGGATTATTATATCTTTAATTACTGATATCATATTTATTTATTTTATATACATTATGTATCATAAAAAACGAAATTTATAGCCGGAAAAATTAAAATAAAAGAAATTCCATGTAAAAGAGAACCATTTAGAATACATATATTATATGATAGGATAGTATGGTAGTCACAATCAAAAAAAAGATAATTCATATATGTAAAAAATATTTATAAAATTTCGTTATAATCATATTATACATATTTTACATTAAATTTTATATTACATATTGTATTCATCATATATATATATATATAATCATTGTATTTATATTTTATTATACTTTAAATAAAAAAAAAGTATATTATAATTTTTAAAATAATATATATATAGGGTTATAAACATATGAAACATCTTTGGAAGGTGGGTTCTAGACAAAATGATGAAAAAAGTTCATATACACATATGTCTGATAAGACTTAATTAATGAGTTGTAAGCATTTTAAGTTTGTATTAGATAGAGCGAAACGGCGAAACAGCGAGTACACTCAGTTGCGCAGCAATACCATATTCCAATATCGCTTGCGTAGCAGAGGCCCTCAATGAAAATAATTATACTGATACTTTTTTTTACACACAATTGATTATTTCAAATAAATTTTAGTGTCATGTAATATAATATATGTATTATATAACTTCTTATTTAACAAAATCTTACCTAAACTAAATTTTAATAAATTCCAGAATATTAACATATACATCACTTGTATAAATCCAAATAAATTATTTTATAGACATTTTACAAACATATTATTTATATCCATAGTTGAATTGTTGTATGACACTCAATCTGCCTTTATATCAAAATCCATAGAAGCAAATCAATTTTTTTAAAAAATAATTAATCAGAAGAGTTTAATTAGAAAATATTTATATTATTATATTTTATATATATATTATTAATTATATATAATATTATATATTATATATTATTTTTATATTATTTTATAT
>NW_006263514.1:44165-48389 GCF_000469605.1 Apis dorsata | reverse complement strand
TTTATTATTGGATTTCATTATTTTTAATTAAGTAAATATATATATTACCAATATATATATTTATATGTTTATATATATATGTATTATATATGTTTATATATATGTATATAATACCAATGATATCCATATTTTATTTCCTATATATTGATATCAAATACAGTTTAAATATATCGCTAATAGAAGCCTTAAAAAGAAGAAATTATTGCGACTAAAAAAAAAATTTGTATTTTCAATAATTAATATTTTATAAATTAATTTATAATAAAAATAATCTTAGCAATTAAAGATTGAATTTTTTCAAACAATGCCGAATAATCATTTCATAATAAATATGAGAGTTTACTATATTTATTTTATAATTTGGCAATGTTGTATAAAACATTTTATTCTCTATAACATATTTAAAAATTATTAAAATTCACGAGAATATTAGAATATTAGATTATACATCGATAGATTCATCAAAATTTTTTTGATGAATTGATAAAAGAAAAAAATATATCTTATATTGTTTATATTAGAAAAAATTATTTTGTAAAAAATTAAATGATTTATATGTTTTTATAAAATACTATTAATATTTAAATTGATTTTTATTTTATTATTTTAAATTTATTTAAAAAAATCTAATGAATTTTTTATGTCGATTAAATTAATAATAATTAAATATAAAAATTATATTGTAACACATTGTAAATTATAGTATTTTAAAATTTTAAATTATAGTTTTTTTAAATTTTAAAATAGTATTTTAAAATATAATAAATGTAAAATTTAGAAATTACAAAATCCCATATTAATTAAATCTGTAATTTATTTCAGAATAATAAATATGTAACTTACTATTAATACAAAATTAATAATTTATATTATATAATTAATTTGTTAAATATTTATGAGAGTTAACTAAAAACTAAAATAAAATAAATAATAAATGATTAGAAAAATTTATTTTGTTATATAAAATATGCATGCAATATGTTATTTTTAGTATAATTATATTTATTATATTTTTCTTATAATAAATATAAATACAGTTATAATATATATTAACTAGAATATATTGTGTATATTTTCTACGATTTTTATATTTTTTTTATTTAAGAAAGAAAATATGTTCATTTTTTATATTTTGGTTAAATTTAATTTACGTAAAAATATTTTAGGTATTATTTATTATATATATATTATAAATACGATCTAAACTGATAATATTAAATTCTAACATCATTGTGATTTAATATTTATAAAATCCATTTATTATAATAATAATCAATACTAAAATAATATTAGTTTCAATATATACCAATATTAATTTTTTTATAATGTTTTATAAAAAAAAATAAACATTAAAATCAATCTAAAAAAATGATATATATAGATATTTCATATGTATAGATATTTTCATAATATAATAAAATTTTCATAATATAATATAAATAAAAATACAATAAGAGATATAATTAAAAGATTTAAATTTTATAGAGAATTTTATAGAATCAATACTACAAAGAAATTAATCAAAAAAATTGAATATATATGATGACAGTAAAAAAATTATAAGAAAAATATTAAAGATATCAAAATTAAATAATGAATTCTTTGCTGAGATTAGAAAAAAGTGCATTTCTAAAAATATATAATATTAAAAGAAATGATTATAATTGAAAAATCGCTAAAAAAAACTATTGTAAATAAAGTGAAAATAAAGAAAAGAAAGAAAAGATTTTATAAGAGAATTTATTTTAAAAGAAAATACATAAATAAATATTATTTCAGTGATTTATTTTTGATTCAAATGGTAGAAGAAAATGGTAGAAGAAAAATGAATTTAAATTTAAAAAATAAGAAATCTTATATAAAATATAGAGAAAACGTACGTATATTAATGTATTTTAATATTTGGAATAAGCGAATTAATTTTTATTGATAATATAATAAACAAATTTATTATTATATTATTAAATATTTATTTATTTATATAATAGATATAGATATATTTAAATATTTTAAAAAATAATTTACACAAAAATGTAATAAAAATAAGAATTTTTGTACCTGGATGCTTCATTATCCAAATATTTTATATATATATTATCGGAACAATATATTTTGCTGTTTTATTGTTATATTATTTTATTAATATTAATTTAAATTTTTACAATTTAAAAATAAGACGAAATTATGAAAATAATAATAAAGCCATGATCATTTTTTAACGCATCATAATATACAGAAAAAAGACTAAAATGATTCACAAAATAAATAGATATATAATTAATTAAATACATTAAAAACTTGTAATATAGCAGTATATGGAATTTAAAATAATTAAAAAATATTTAATTTGTATTATTATATATTATATACTATTTTATTTGTAATTATTATTGCATTATTCTTTCTGAAATATAGTATAATATAATATAATATAATTGTTAAAATCTGAATGATTTTGAATATTGCACAAATATAGTGAACTAATGCTATTACTCGAAGGATCATTTAGTCGTAGGATTGTATAATTATAAGTTTTGAATGAACGAATAGTGGTTTACTTTAAATATTTGCGACTGATTGATGATTGTAATGATTCTAATTATACTCTAATGCGAATTATATTATTGTTGAATCTATATTCTGTGATCTATATTCTATTTTATTCTAACTGATCTGATTTAGAAGATTAGGCCCTGTCGTGGATTTTAATTTTTCCTCCAATCATTATTTTCTATTTAAATGCAAACTAAGAGGGAATTAGAGGAACCAATAATTGCGTTGAAGAGCGATTTCGAAGGATGGATTCTTGCATTGGATTCACATCGCAGCGCGAGGATAAAAATTTTTGTGCTCGCTCGATGGTCCGTTACAAGACAATGTAGGCTTGCAAGTGTGACTTCGGAAATGGCTGCTATATCTTTTTAAATGAAGGATCTGGAAAGTATTAGAGAACTATATTCGCTCATAAATTATTGTTAGACTATTGAAAATAAAATCCAGGCTGTCTGACCGCTTCACAAATCTTAGATTTGTCCTTAACAATAATGATCATAAGAATAAATAATTTCTCTATTATGCAAAAATTTGTTAACCGAACAATTATTGTATTAAAACCGGATAGTCTTTTTATTATTTAAAATTTTTAGTTTTATTATATAAAGATAACATAGTTTAAAATATAAAATATATATCATGCAGAAATATTTATTAATAATAAATGTTAATAAATATTAATAATAATAAATATCTAAAAATTATTATATTTAGATCTCAACTTTATTAAGAATTTATGGGACAAATTGAAACATAGAATTAAAAAAATTGTAATAATTTTAAAAGAAACATTGAAACAATAATTAAAGAAAGAATGGAGAAATATTAATACTAAATATTTGAAAAAATAATTTGTAATATATCACTTATATGTATTAACATATCATTTATTAGTCAAGAAAGTTATCCTGAATTATTTTTAATAAGGTAATTATTATTAAATCATTTCTTAAATATGAAAAATAATAAAAAAAATTATTAATTGTTGAAAACATTCAAATATTATTAAAATCATTATTTAATAATAAAATATCATTATTTAATAATAAAATATAATAAATTATGCAAATAAAATTTATATTATTTTTAAATAGATATAGTATTTCAATATTATATAGACTATATATTTTTTTTTATTACCAACAAAATTATAATGCAATAAAATAAAAATTTTATAATATCTGAATATTAAAATTAGTTACTGTAATGATTTTATAAAAATCTGGAGGTATGGAATAAATTATAAGTTGAGAAATATTGCTACAAAAAAAAAAAATCATAAAAGAAATTGTGATTTATATTATTTGTTTATATTAACTTGTTGCTTTTTTATAAGGAATTCCAAATAATGAATTATATGTATATTATATAATGAACTATATGTATAATAGCGAAAATGTTTCTTTTTATAAAAAATATAAAATTAAAAATAATTATAAAGATATGGAAATGCATAATCAGGATGCATAATGAGGAAGATCAAATAAATCAAATAAATATATTTGTATATATACAAATTACTCTATAATAATGTCAAGGAACAATATAATTATTCGATTGATGATTTTTAGTTGATCTATTCTTATATCACGAATCATTGCGAGTTTAAGGCCGCCTTTCAAAATTCTTGCCTTTCTATTTACCTCTTCTACATTTACTATTTATATATTT
>NW_006263514.1:36534-43896 GCF_000469605.1 Apis dorsata | reverse complement strand
CTTTGTTTATATTTATAATTCATTAAATAAAAATATATTTCGGAATATGTTTTAAAAATATTTTTATAACAAAAATGAAATTTAATAATGTAACAAATGTGTTATGAATAAAAAATTAATATAAATAATTGAAAAAAATTAATATAAATAATTTATGTAATTATTAAAAATTATTTTATATATTACAATTATTTTTTTATATAAATTTATAATTATTCAATGTAATGAAACAGAATGAATTAAAATTGTATTACGGAGAAAAAAATAAGGAAAAAATTATTAAATTAATAAACGAATTATAATTTTTTTTTATCTTAAGTTATATAATTTTTGTAAGAACTTATGAATTTTTATTCAAATATTATTTAATTTTGAAAATTTTTAAAAATTGAAAATAGAATGAGATATTAAAGAGCTATAACATTGCAGATTTAATAAAATATTTTTATTACTGTATATAAAAACCGACAATATTATAACACATGTAATACTTGTTTTCATTAAATTATAATTACAAAAATATGTATATATTATTGTATATAACTCATAAGATTTTTTTATCTTTTTAACTTTTAACGATACTTTGTCAAATCGCAATAATAAAGCAATCAGTAAATATTACTTTATGTCATTAAAGCTTGTGGCAGCATAGTTGTTTTTAAAGCTGCTTTACTTGTTACTCTTGCATATATTTATTGGTAAATCGATAAATTCATGCAATTTTATATTTTTTATTAATGTAATTATTTATATAAAGTGACTTGGAAAATACATAAATTTAAAAATTATCTTATAATATAATAAAAAAAAATAAATAAAAATAATCGAAATACTATTTTATTGTTATTAAATATTATTATAATACTTATTATAAATTGAATAAAATTTGATTCTATAGTATATTATAGTTTTTTTTAAGAATATGAAATATAATGCAATTTTTAATCAGTATTTCCAAGTACATCACAAGCTTATATACGGTAATTTATACTTCTTCGAATCTTCGATTTTTTTTTTTTAAAAATCTAGTATGAATAATTGTAACAAGAGGAAGACCTTAAAAGTCTTTACCGGCACGTTAAGAGAGTACAACACGTTTCATCGTCTGCATTCTTTCTTAATATACATAATATCTATATACGCGCGAATATTTTACAAATCTAAAATCGAAAAAATATCATATAATTTTATCATTGTTATATACAGACGCCAATAATCTCAGAAATATTGGCTTTTCACAGAATAAATACATTTTTAAAATCATTACAGTTTTTTTTTTTAATAATTTCAAATGAACGAATGATCTTTCATTCAGGTATACATATATTGTCTTTAGTGAAATACATTACAATATAAGGAATATCAAAGCAATATTCACAGCTCAAAACTTCGAAAATATTTATGCAATGAAACACGTTTATTCGATATTTATATAATATTTTAAAATCTTTCGATTTTAAATATTTTCTAATCATTTGTTACTAATTGCAAAAACTCACAAATAAACATTTATATTTATATTTCTCTTTTCTGTTTAGAATTACTTTCTTTTCTTCTATTGATATTCAATTAGAGTCGAAAGAATTAATATTTTCAATACTGCAGAAAGTAAATTTCATATTGTAAAAAATCGTTCGAATATTAATTTATTTTAATATTCAATTTTAATATTAATTTTATGATCATAAGTTTATTAATTTTTCATAATTGTTAATTTTATGATAGCAAGTGATAATTTGCTAAATACGAATGGCAATTTTATTAGCTGCGCGGTACAAAATTTATACCTCATTTTATGACTCAAGTTATCAAAAGTAAACAAAACAAATTATTTGATAGATACTCTGACAATTTTACTTATTGATTAACAAAATTAGTAAAAACAAGTCGTCGTTTGTGATCTATTATCTATCTATTTATAGCAGTATTATTTGGATAGATTGGGTACAAAAATTTCGATAAATTTAAATAAATAATAAATATTTTTAAGAAATTTAAATGCATAAATAGAGAAATGATAATAAAGCCAACATTTTTTATTTTAAACATTTTAAAATATAGCTCATTTGAACCTTATTTTTTAAATTTCTTCACATACTCCATAAAATATAATCCATCTAAATTTAATTATTCTATCTATATTAATAGAACAATTAGATTAAGTTATATTTTATGGAATGAAAAAGCAACAAAAGAATTTTTCAAAATTAAAAAAATAATTGCATATTTATTGTTTCTTATGAATTTTTTTATGAATTAATTTTTATTTTGTATTTATTCGACTCGTGAAAGTTATATTATTTATTATTCAATTTATTATAAATACTCTCATGAAAATTATAAGGATATGTTATAAGGATATATGTAAACAAATTTAGAAAATAAATTATAATAATACTTTTTCAATTGATTTTAAAACAAATATTGTCCAATTTAATTATTGAAAAAAAAGAAACAAATAAGAATCGAAGATAATAATCTAAAATATATTTAAGAGGAAGAAAAAAAAAAAAAAAGAATAAAATTAATGCAATGGAATGAGCAAGGATTTTAGTTCCAGAAAAGCATTTACTTATGTCATTTTTTGTATTAATTTTGGATGATTGTATATATTTATTACGAATGAATAATGAATATTAAAAACAAAAATAAGTGATATTAGAAATACTTTATCAGAATTTAAAATTATCAGATAGAAATACTGTTATATAAGTTGATTTTTTTTTCTGAATTAATAGTTTTTTATTAAGTTTGAGAAAAATCAAAAAGATTATCAGGAACGATAGTTTCTTTTATCTAAAATTGATTATTATTTATCAAAGATTTATTTATCAAAGATTATTTTTTGATATTAAAAGTTTTTAGTATGACATCGACAATACAGTGACAAAGTTCATCATCAAAGTTAATCATATTGAATCATTAGTTTGTAATGTATATATTTTTTTCTCAAGGCAAAAGAGTTAATTTTTATAATTAATTTATTAAATTTGGACGTCAAAATATCTATTGTAAAATATTAAAACAAAATTAATAATTTAAAATAATAAGTATATAAATAATTATCATGAAATAAAATGAGTAACTATCATGGAGTAATTTGAGTTATTTCGGAATAATCTTTGAGAATATAATCATGTATTATTTTTTTACGAAATAATTTTTTAAAAATTTTCTTTATCTATCATTTGTTTATACAAATGTCTGACTTATCATTATATTTATGATTTCTTTGAAAAAAGTTTTAATATTATTATTTAGCAAAACAATTTTAAAATTATTATGAAATATCTTATTTTCATTATTTTAATTATAAATGAATTTTTATTATAAAAATTATTGCATTGTGCTTGTTTTAAATTAAAAAGTTTTTGATGTCCTAATTCCTCTAGTCTTTAATAAAAACTAGTTTTATTTATATCAGATAATTTGACTCATTCAATGAGGTATGTATATTATTAAATATTTTGTTATTTTATATTTAAATAAATTCTTTTCTCTTTATTAGAGAAAGTTAGCAACTAAACAGTTTTAATTTTTATTATTATTCATAAAGATCGTATTATCGTATTTAAAATATAAATCCAAATTATTTTATTAAAAGTAAATAGAAAAGATGATAAAATGAACACATATTAATATTATATTAAGTCATTCCATAAGTTATATTATCATTGAGTTTAAAGAGATATAATGTGATTAAAAATATTAGAACTTTTAACTAATTTATAAAAATAATTTTTCATAATACATAAAATAAATTAATTGTCTTAATGTTATTATATATTTTTATTATATATATTTTATATATATTATATATTTTTAATTACCTAGAGTTATTATAAATTTAGATTTATTTTTTATATGGTTATTGAAATAAGATTTATTCTTTATTATTTCGGATAATTTATATCACTTGAAATATTGGAAATTTTAATTTGATATCTGTTACAGTATATAAATTTTAATATTTGTTTAATTTGATACAAGATATTAGGATAAAGAGAAAATTTTTATATTTTCGTTTCTCGTAGTATTCTCTTTAGAATAATTATGCTTTTATTTTTACAATTTTATTTATAATTTATCTATATATCTCTATATTATAAATAATAAAATTTTCTAATTTTTTATATTTTCTTTAATAATTTATAGAGAAAAAAATCTGTTAATAAAATATTTACTTGATATTTATAATTTATAAGTTTTTATATTGAGTAATAATTATGAGAAATAATAACAAATATTTATAAGAAGTTTGAAAAGAATGTTATGGTGATATGAAATATATAATGTCTAAAAAATATATATATATCTTAGAATAATTATAAAAAAATATTTATATGTTATATAATTATTTAGGAAAAATAAATTGAATTGAATAAAAAAGATATAAAGAAATTAATATATCATAAAGATTATTTTCAAACAAATAATTATATATGATAATATGATATTTTATAATAATATTCGACAAAAACAATACGAATAATTCATGGGAAACATATTAAATATGTATGTTTTTATTATAGAAAGAAGTTTATTCTATGATTGATAGAAAATAAAATAATTTATTATAAATATTTGTAATCGAATCAAAAAATTGCAATATTATAACTAATTATCGTTAATATTTTGTTAATATTAAAAAATTCATTTTTTAATTAGAATCGTATGTAAGTTTTGCAATGTAAAAAAAAAACAGTATTAAAAAACTAAATTAAAAAATAATTTCCCATATATTTATTTGATTTTTAAAAATCATCTATTTAAATTATTCCAAGATCATTTGACGATATAAAGAAATTATAAAAAAATCAATATATTATATGTATGAAATTATTTCTAATTTAAGTAAATCATGAAATTCTTTTTATAAATCTTTTTTATAAAATCTTTTTTATAAAAAAAATTAATAAATATTAAGACATTAAAAATTAACACAAGTTAATTATATTAGTTTTTTAAAAATATATTTAATAAAAATTTTGTTCAACCTAATACTTCAAATGCCAGAAATATTATAAATATAAATTTTTTTGAAACTATTTTTCTATGAAATTTATATAATAAAATATTTATTTTAAAAAAAATTAAAATGTTTCATTAATATTTAAATTTTATTAATATTTAAAAAAGTTATTAAAAACATAATTAAATAATTCATAAGAAAGAATATACATAACAAATACTATTATATTTTAAGAAAAATGATTTTTAAAATTCTATTTCTTATGGAATAACCTAATAATTATATTGCACGATGTGATTCATAATTTTTATAAAATTATTGATTATAATTTTATCGTTAAACGCAACAATGTTTTTGCAACAGTAATAAATCGTAATTATAAAACGATGAAAGTAAATCAGAGATGTGCGAGCACTTCAACAGCAGCTATCGGAGGCGTTTGATCGCCATTCAAAATTACCGGTTCCGATTCAGTTTGAACGATTCTAACGAGATTCGCATCTTTTTTCGATGGCGTGACATTCGTGTTTGATGCAACGTTCGATCTAGTGCAATAGCTCGGTGGTCTGCTTTCTCTAATCATGCCAGGATTCACAATGCTTCCAGCATTCGATCTATAAGTCGGTGGAGGTGAAGATGTTGGCTGCAATCGATCCAAAAGGAGCAGTCTAAGTCTGTATTCTTGCATGCTTGCCTGAAATTAGAAAGATTTAGTTTAAATTTTTTTACTTGTATATTAAAAAAGAAATGGTTTGTTGATCAATGTTGAAATATTACATGAAATTTAAAATGAAACTTTTAAAACAATCGATTATTCAAATAATTAATTATAGAAAAACCGATTAATGACTAAAATTATGACTGTCTTTAATATGAAAAATTATAATTTATTATGATTTTATTATATAATATATTATAATATTATGTATAATTATTATATTCAATCATTTTTGCTTTTTTCTAATCTATTTTCTCAATATCTTTTGACTTAAAAAAAAAATATTATTTATGTAAAATAGGTTTCAAGAGAAAACATAGAAAATAATATAAAAAGAAAGAAAGATATTCTATATTGAAATTTTGTTGTTTTTTATTCGATATCATTCAGATTCAATTAAATATCAATAATAATCAACATTTTATTATAATGTATTAATTATTTTTATTTTTTAAAATATTCAAAATAATTAAAGATTGAATATAAAAAGAATGTAATTATAAATATATGATATATTTTTATAATTACATTCTTTTTATATTTTCAATTATTCAAACTGAAACATTCAATATAGTAGAAAAATTCAATAATTTTAAGTAAAATTATTTTATTTCGAAAAAATAATTTTTTAATATTGAAAATTAGAAACAAATTTTTATTTTGTTAATTTCTCTAATGAAAATCAAAAAATTAATTTAAAAAAAAATTAAAAGATAGAAATTCTTGACAAATAAGTCATATTATTTTTATATCATAATTTAAAAAAAATTTCAGCATTGAAATCATAAAATGATTGATTTGGCAATGATTTTAGATGATTTAATATTGATAAATTCTAAATTAGCCATTTAGAATAATATTTTTAATATTTTAACGAGAAAATACAAATGGTAAATGATATTTTTAAAATGTCACCTGATAACTCGGAGGTGGCGTTCTAAATTGGAATTCCGGATAAATCATGGCAGCGTATGGATGTATTGGCCTCGCTGGTGGGATTCTGCTCGAGATTCCCGTGAAAC
The DNA here is from genome assembly GCF_000469605.1 of Apis dorsata. NCBI lineage: Eukaryota > Metazoa > Arthropoda > Insecta > Hymenoptera > Apidae > Apis > Apis dorsata. The sequence goes on along the minus strand of NW_006263514.1, from coordinate 37,184 downwards.
CAAAGAAACTGCTGCAATTTTCTCGACTGGTCACTCGCCACGCTACAGCGCTTACCGTTACCAGAACCACTCCTATACCTATAACAAAATGCATCATGTCACAAAAATATTTATTACTGATTTGTTTTGAAAATTTAATATCTATCATATTGTATTTATTGAATTTTCAGGAAATTTTAGAATTCTGTTTATTTTTTTATAACAATAAAAATAAAAAAAATTCGATCCAAAATGAATGAATAATGAACAAAAATAGTTGAATTAAAGATTTATCAAATAAACTTGAGATTTTAATTTTATATTATCATTATTAATTCACATAATTTTTAATAATTTTTCTCAATTTAAACTTGATAAAAAAATGATACAAAAGATTTTTTTAAAAATGATGCACGTACTGAAAATAATATACATTCTATATTTATTTACAGAATTTTTCTTTGAATTTCTAAATCTTAATAAATTTATATATAGCATTATCATACTTAAAAATATATTTATATATAGCATTAATATAATTAAAAAATATAATAATAAAAATATTATAATTAAATAGCATTATTATAATTAATATATATTTTAATATTAGAAACAGAATTTTCAATTAAAGTTATATCTGCATCATGGTTTTCTTATTAAATTTTATTATT
>NW_006263514.1:33317-35006 GCF_000469605.1 Apis dorsata | reverse complement strand
ATAATATATATTATATATGTAATTTAATTTAATAATAAAATAAATTTGAGAAAAATATTTATTAATTAATAATTAATTAATATTTTTTTATTCAAAAAATATATTTAAAATATGTAATTAAAATGTAATGCTTGTAAAATCAATTAAATATATCAAGTAATATTCCAATTATAAAGATACAATTTATATTATATTAAATTCAATAATTTAAATACATATAGTTGAAAAAATGTTTCACAGAATAATTCACAGAATATTTTATATGAAAATAACTTGATATTTCATACAATAATACTAAAATTACAAATATTATTAAAATATTATTTAATTGTATTAATTTTATTTATTTAAATTAATTTATTTTAATTAAGAAATAATTAATTTATTTAAATTAATAAAATGAAATTAAATTTTATTAAGTTGAAAATTTTGTTATGCAAAAAATTTTAACGAATAAATGATGTATATAAATATTGAAATGAATATTGAATATGAAGTGATCTGTACATTAGGTACATGTATAAACGAGTGAAAATCTAAATGAAATGCAATGAATAAGTAGATATAGCAAAGATGATGGAATTGTTAAGCATTGTCGCGTGTTCTCATGGAATCTCCATATGTGAAAATAGTGAGAGTTGAGATCATCCTCGAAGGAAGAGAAACAACGATACAAACTTTCGTGATTACACACTCATTTACATTTTCTTCTTAGTTGCTATTGTCGATTTTTCTAGTGTTTTCGTCTTAATTCCTAAAATTTCTCAACTAAACTCTACAATTTTTTTTTTTTTTTTATTCGATTTATTCTATAGTGCATTCATATTTGCATTTTAAATTTTATTTTTAAATTTGTTGCAATAAATCTTAAGTTACTTTTATGGAAATTTAATAAATAAATAAATTTTTTATATAAATAATTGCAAAGTAAAAAATATATCTATCTAAATATCTATCTAATAATATTAATTATAACAAAATATCTATCTAATTATAGTGATTCTTCAAAAATCATTTTACATTTAATTTTATATTCTTCAGAATTAGTTTACAGATTGAGAATTTCCATCCAAAGATTATATGAAATTTTACTTAAATATATTTTATTTTATCATGATTTATTTTTATGATAATTTTTAAGAGTTTTATAAATATATAGAAAATATAAAAATTAAATTATTTAATTTTTTTTAACAATTATTTTATTTGAATAAAAAATATAGAAATTTAATTTTTATGAATAGAATTCAATTAAAATTTTATAAAAATTATGATAAATGCTTTATTATAGATATTTTATATATTTTTATATATTGTGTATATTTTATAGATTTTTATATGTATAAATATTGACAATTTAAAATATCTATATATACTATATATTGCATAATATAGAATAGATATATTATATAAATTAATAATTGTTAAATATAAAAAATAAAAAAAGAAATAAAAAATGTATAATTGGATAACAAGATTGTTAAAAGAAAATATAAATATTAACTATTAATACTATTATAATTACTAAATAATACTATTTTATAAAATATTTAATATTACAATTACATTACAAATACATTTAAAATATAATATATAAAATCTGTATGTAACGTTTATTTATTAATTCCATGTATAAAAATTTATAAATTATTATAATCATTTAAATATTTTTAAATATATTTTTATATT
>NW_006263514.1:33062-33307 GCF_000469605.1 Apis dorsata | reverse complement strand
GTTTTTTAAAAAAAAGATAAAAGATATTTAAGAAATAAATTTTCACAAATTTCTTGAGAAAGCAAAAATTCAAACATCGAATGTTTTAATTAATACATAGAAAAGATACTTGTTTGAGAAATTAAGAACTATGAATATATTAGCATATAAAATTCAAATATGCATAATTATAACAAAAGTAATTAAAAATGAAGGAAATATTAATTTAAATTCTTCTTTTAAAAATAAATAAAATGATTAAAATT
>NW_006263514.1:32804-33032 GCF_000469605.1 Apis dorsata | reverse complement strand
TTTATTAATATTTAATAATTCTCATTTTAAATATTATTACGTATTTTATTTGTATTTTTATATTGTAATTTTTATATTACGTATTTATATTTGTAATTATTATAAATTATGCTTATGATAACAAGTTTATTTATTTTGTTAAAAGATTATTATATAAGATTATTTGTATGATTATTTTTTTCATTTAAAATCAATAATAATATAAAATTTTAATAAAAATCAGCATAC
>NW_006263514.1:28159-32685 GCF_000469605.1 Apis dorsata | reverse complement strand
AAATAAAAATTAATTAATCTATATATGTACCAAAATAAAGTATTATTACTATTCTTACATTGCTATTTTTAATACTATCTAAATCTTTTAACTTTTAAATTTGAACTTTTTAACTTTTATTGAATATTTTAATTCATATATTTGGTTTTTTAAATTAAATATATTTTAAATATATATATTTTTAAATTATTATAATTATTATAATTTATATTTTTAAAATATCATAAAAGTTTGAATATTTTAATTCAATTTGTATTCTATAATTAAATGATAACAATCATTAATAATCTTTATCATAAAAAATATAAAATATAAAATAAAATACAATAAAAATTTAATAAATTTATTAAATTATAAATATTTAGATATTTATATAGAATATAGAAATAATGAATTGATTAGAAATATATTTTATCAGAAGATTTAAGGTAAAAAATAACATAAAAAATATTTTTTTATATAGGTATATATTTTATATATATTTTATGTGTAAATTTTGTGCATTTCGAACATAATATTCGATTATTATAATTTTTACAATTCAGTTGCAAAACAATTGAAATTTGAAGATATCTAAATCAATAGAATATAAACATATAGAAATATAAACATATAGAAAACATATGAAAACATATAATAAATTCTTTATAGATATATATATTTTTATATACCTATGTATACGAAATATCATGGAGATAAAATTATTTCATCCTACATATTTTTGTTTCTCTATATTTTATTTCAACTTGATTTATTTATAATTTAATAAGTAAACTTTAGATACTTTTATGTATTTTTGTATATTTTTTACTAGATTTTATATTTGTTTTAACTTTTATCAATTACATTCCAATAGGAAATAACTTTAAGTAAGTACTTAAAAATAAATAAGTCATAAAGAAAAAATTAGTTCATAGTTTATTTATAAGAAAATTGAGTTTGAGAAAATCTGTTAATTATAATGTTCAATTATATGCTCATTTAATTAAACGTAACATTTAATTAATGCCAAAACAATTATGCAGTTACAAAATTATTCAACAAACAATATTTAGCATTTTTGATTTATTTGTTTTTTAAGAATAATTATCTAATTAATTTTTTTATTTTTATTCTATTGAAAATTAATTAAATGCATAATTTAACTTAATTTTTTCGAAAACTAAGTTTTAATTTAGAAAATAAGTTAATTTTTTATTTTTATATGTACAATTAAGCTTTGCTCGATTGTGTTATATATTTGATTTATATTTATATTTTATATAGATATTTTATGTTTTATATATATATATATTGTTATTTTTATGTACAATTATCCTCTGTTCATTTATCCTACATTATATCTTTTATACATTTATATTAATATATTTCTGTATGTATGTTGGATATTTTAAAATTTATATAAAATATATATTATTTATATAAAAATTTGCATTTAAATTTAATTTAAAATATAATAAATAATATAATAAATATAGCTAATAACGTCATTTAAAAGTTAATTATATAAAAAAAATAAATACTTGTAAAAATATTTGATTTTATAATTATTTTTAAATTTTATATGAAATATTAATTATAGTGTATAATAAACTTAATTTTAAATCTCGTATTTTTAAATGTATCGATAGCATGCAATTCAGTCCATGAAAAAATTAAAAATATATTTTCGTAAAAAAAAATTCCTTAATTTTAAATTTTAGTTGCAAATAATTTTCAAAAATTTTAATATTCATATGAAAGTATCTCTCTTTCTCGTCTTCCTTTTTTGTTCATTTCTCCTTCTTTCTTTCAGAATTAGAAATAGAAAATTATGATTTTAAACCAGTTATAATTAAAGTTTTTAAGAGATATTTCATTTAGATAATAAGTATAAATAAATAGACTATGCATTTTTTTTTCATTATTAATTTCTAATTAATAAAACGTATCTTTTTTTGAAATGAATTTATAGTGAAATATAAGTAACAATAAGTTAAGTATATATATCTTTAATAAATTTTCAATAAATTTGAACATAAAATTTAATTTTAATTTAAATTATGGATTTATTTGATGTTTATAACTATAAACTATATATTGTAATTCTTACTATTCTTAATCTAGAAATATTTTAATTTGTAAATTATAATTATAATATCATTATTTCTTCTTTTTTAAAAATTATATATAAAAAAATAGATATTAAACAAAAAATTAATTATTTTCTGTATATAGAATTTTTAAATTTAAATACGCCATATGTAATAACTTTATTTATATGTTAACTTATTATAACTTATGTTAACTTTTATTATAATATTATTTATCAATGTTTATATATTATTATTTAATATTATCAACGAATATTTTAATATTTTAAATATGATTTTCTTTTTCACAAAAATGTTTTAAATTGTACTGCGTTATAGGAAAAGATGGGCGCATAATTCGAAATTCATCACGATTCGATATATACTTAATAAACTGATTGAATTTAATGATTCGTTACTTCCATTGAATCGAAAAAAGTAAGTAATTTAGCATTATAGCTCACACAGAATCGTGTGAAATTCGTTCAACACTTTCATGAATGGAAAATTTAGAAATATTCAATTACAAGAAAAAATATTTGTTAAATTTTGTTCTGATCTAATCGCTGTAAATTCAAAAAAAGAAAACAAGTTATTTTTTAAATTTTAAATAAATAAATTTTTTCATTATATTAAAATAATTAAAATATTAAAAATTAGAAAAAGAATTATTAAGAATTTTTTGTAAGCGTATTATAAATGAATAGTAGATTTTTATAATTGCAATTTTTACTTTTTTATCATTTTTTAATTTTTAGAATATTTCTAAAAGTTTCGTTTTATTACTTAGATATATAGATACTATGTATATTATTCATATTATTATATAGAAATTAGAATGATATGAAATAATATTAAAAAAAAATGCAAAAGACCACTTTAAAAATTTTATAATATTTTATAATATTTATTAAAAGAAACAAAAAATCAATATCTTGACATAAAATCGATAAATATTTTATCATTAACAAATATTCAATATCATTTCGTAACATATTGAATTTAAATACAATTATTAGTTAATATTAATAATATTAATAGTAATTGTGTTAAAAATTGAATTAATGATTTTTTGAATTAATATCTTTGCCCATATTTATATATATAATTGATTAATAAATGTTATATTATTATATATATAATATTATATAAATTCAGTTGTAAGATTATATATTATTCATATAATAATTATATTAATTTTTCGTCTTTTATTTTATATTATTAATATTATTTTTAATTACAAAATTATGTTTTATATTTTTATATTGTTTTGTGTTATTAGAACAATATTATATTGGGATTTTTAAATCGATATTTTTTTGTTATTAAAATATTAAATATATTAAATACTAAATAATATTAAATAATTAATTAAAAAAAATTTAATATTGAATTAATTGCTAAATGAAAAAAAGAAAATAACAGTCAATATTATCTATGTATTATATAAAAGGCTATTATAAATTATGATAATCACATTTATATTATCAATTCAAGGATGCAAAATTTTTTCTGTATTTAAATTTTTATTATTAATTATGTAATAATAGATATCTTATCTCATCTTATTATTATTATTCTTTGAATATTTAATAAAAATATCTTCTATAATTCCTTCTATAAAAAAATAAAACTTATTTTTTGTTAAATATTTTTTAAAATTCTTTTACGTATAAAATAAATTAAATGTTTTTTGATATATTTTATAATAGATATATTTTTTTTTATTTTATTACATTAATTAATTATAATATTACAAGCAATTGAAATTTGTATAAAAAAAATTTTAATGAAATGAGATATAGTTTTATTTTTATCATTTGTTTTGATTTTTCCTTGCTTTATCCAATGAAAATATAAATTAAATTATTAAATTAAATATAAATTAAATTAAAACAAGTATGATCCAATATTCATGTCTAATATTTCTTGTATTTATTTCGATTTCTAAAACCAACTCTTAAAATATATCTCATAATACATAATGTTATCATTCTATTAATTATTATATATTATAACTTATATATTATAAGATTTTATATAGCAATGTATCATAACAAACACAATATATATTTTGCTATTAAACAAAATATGCTTAATAATTATTATAGATTATATTTATTATATATATNTACAAATATATATATATATATAAGTTATATATTATAAATTTTGTAATTATAATTATAATATAATTTCTTTTCGTTATAAATTAATATTATAATATAATAGTGTAATAATTTTTATAATGAAAGAATAAATCATTATAATATAATTTAAGAATATATATAATGGCTACTAATTATAAAAATTTAAAATTTCTTGAAATTTAATAAATTCTAAATTTTCTCATTTTCTAAGAAATAATTATATAAAAAAAAATTTTCTTTATTCAATGAAAATTAATCAAAGAAAAATTTAAGAAAACTTATAAGAAAATATTTAATATTTAGT
>NW_006263514.1:24320-28099 GCF_000469605.1 Apis dorsata | reverse complement strand
CAAAAAAAAAAAAAAAGAAAAAAATTATTTCCGAAGATCTTAATGTGATTATATAAAGAAGAATCTCAATATGCAATTATAAAATTTTAAAACCAATCGAATTTTCAGAATTTTTTTCGAATCTATTCATCCATTTATCAATTTCCCTAGAAATTTCTAATTTTGTTTTGCGAATTTCACGCTCCCTTCACGTGTAGGTTGATGTTTTTAAGTTAACACGTTCTTCTATTGTGAGAGGCATTCTATACGGGTCGCAGGTTACATACCCACGTTTAGAAAGTAACCAGTTGGCAGCACGCTTCTTTCCCTTCTTTTGTAGCGCCACGATCAATCGGTATGACCGATCAACGGCCTCTTACAGTTTCTCACTAATGCTGCTCTATTTCATTATATTTCATTATATATCATTATATAATATATATGATATATTTCATTATATATCATTATTCTCAGTCAATTCAATATTTTTTATTTCTTTTTAATATTTTTTTTCCTTCATGCGTTCTTCATTTTTATTCAATTGTTTTTACAAATTAATGATTATTTATTATGCTTCTGTGGAATTTCTTTACTCTAGCAAATGAATTTGATTTTGACATACAAAAAAATATGGATTTCCTTGATATGAACTATCTTGATACCTTTCGTTTACGATGGATTATGTAAGTCCATATTAAATCGAAAATTCATTTGAATTTAACTTTCTGAATTTATAAAATCAATTTTGGCGATAATGAAAATTTATTTTCAAAATATTACAAAATAACAGTATAAAAACATTATATATATATTATTCATTTATTACAATAATAAAAATAACAAAATATAAAAATTATAATTTTCAGAAAAATTAACTTTTTTTTTAATCAATAAACATATAAAGATATATATAAATACAAATACAACTCATAAAATAAAATCATTCATGTATTATATTACAAAGAAATTAATTTAACTTGATAATTCTAATTTTAAAATAAAAATATATACATATAAAATATAATGAGTTATATATAATAAGTTATATTGTAGAGAATTTTTTTTATTTATCAGAAGTCTGAGAGAAATCAATTCTTAAAATTTCAATATTTTTTTGTTTTAAATACAATTTTGTCTCGAAATTTTTTTTTCACAAGAATGAAGCATTAAAAATTAAATATTTCTATATAGAAAATTTCATTCTATCTTGCACTATTACAAAGTTAAAAAAATAACAAAAATAATAAAGCATTAAAAAATAATATTGAGTATTAATTTCATCTCATTAAAAGAAATATTTTTTTAGATAAAGAGAAAAGATCCATAAATAATTATGCATTTATAATTTCATTAAAATCAGAATTATTGAAATTCTCTTATAAAATAATACATAATTTTATGAATAATGTTACAATAAATTTCGTAAAATTAGAAATTAAAAATTTGAAAACTCATTTATATAACTTCATTATATAAACAAAAGTTTCTCTGTACCAATAATTTAAAAATTGTAAATTAAATTAAATTATTTAATTTAGTATATATATATTAAAAATTTGTATATATGTATACACACGCGCGCGCGCAAATTAAAATAATAATTCATTAAAAAAAGAAAGTTCTTAGTTAAGATAAATAATTTTCTTATATATAGGAAAAATTAGAGAAAGATGATTGAATAAAATAATAAATATTATTTTTTTATTTCTTTTTTTAATATATGCCGATTTTCTTCATTATATTATATATAAATATAAATATATATATATATATATAAATCGTCATTAAATGATATATCAGAAAATTAGAACATAATTATGAATCTTATAACATATATTTTAATATCATAAATTAGTGAATAAAAATTTTATTATATATTTTATTGTTACTTTAATTTATTATTTATTTACATAATCCATATATAATAAAATAGCAAGTAAAGTCAATTATCTTTCCTATTTTTTTATAATTAGCATATTTTAAAATTATTTATCATAATGATACAAAATTACAATAAAATCAAACTGATGAGTTTAATCACAAAATTTTTTATTATTTGACAAAATATGACAAAAGGCAAACAAATTTTCGATATTATTATATATTCAGGATGTGATGAATTGTACAGATTCTCGTTTAGAATAAGTTATTCATATATTAAAATTATATTTATTAAAAAAATAATCATCTTATATCATTATCATTTTACTTAATGATCCGATAATATATTAATAATTACATTATTTTTTAATTTTATATTAAAGAAAACTGAGAAACTACTATATTAACTATATTTAACTATTTTATAACTATATTTTTTATATATATACAATATTTGTTATTAAGACATGTAAGATTATTATTATTACTTTAAAATATTATTTTTTTAATAAAAAATAAAAAAGTTATATTTATTTTTTACCATCATTTTACCCGATTTTTTATCAGTAAGACGTTGATCTATCTTACTGTTGTTTTATATTTTGTTAAATATAAAATAGAAATAAAAAATCAATACACAATTTCTAAATTTTTCGTTGATATTAGAACTTTAATATAATTTTAATATATTTTCGTTTTTATTATTATTTTATTATTATTATAATTTATATAATATTATTATAATTATTTTTGTTTTATTTTTTATTTTTGTAATCCATCAATTGAATATATTATGAATTGAATATATTTATTAATTTCCTAAAAAATTATAAATTTTTATTTGATATCATAAATATTGTATACTTATATTCTTTTTTATTACTATTTCTATCTTAAAAATAATTAATGGAAATATTTTAATATAAAAAAACTTGTAAGATTGATCAAAGTAATATAATTAATCAATTCTTATTTTTGCAATTTTTAAGAAATGAGTAGGGATTACTCAAAAAATAAATTTTATTTTTTAAAAAAATTTTAAAAAACAATAAAATTTTTATTAATTATTTTTTAATTTTATTTAAACACAAAATAATTAATGGATTCATAAATTATCAAGATATTATAAATAATTTATGTCTCTTTATTTTGATTGTCCTCGTAACGAGAATTCTAATATATATAATAAAGTATTATATATATTTAAATACCAAGTTCGACTATTTTAATTAAATGGCATAAAATTTTCAATTATTTTATTTTTTCTTATTCTAATTTATTTTAATTATCATTATAATTATTAAGAATTATTACTAAGAATAAGACTAATTAAAATAATGAATATTTTTATTATCTGTTGCGAAAGTTACCTATAATTAAAACTTAAATAATTCAAAGGCAAATAATAAATTATTAAATGAATTGCTATATTTCCGATTACTTACATGTGTACTTAAAAAATTTAGGCAATTATATATAATACACTATATATATATAACATTTATCTCAATAAACAATTTATAAATTATAATTAATTTCGATTATAATTACAATAATACAATCATTTAAATATTGAAAAATATTTTGTATCAAATTATACATAATTTTTTTTTCTAATTATAAAATAATTATAAAATAACAAATTTATACTTTAATATAATATATAGTAGATTATAATACATAGTACTTCATTTTTATTTTTATTAAATATCATATCTTAAATTTAAAAATATTTTTATTAAATTTTTCACTTTTATTTATAAAATGAAATAAATTCGCTTTATATGGAAAACATTCAGAATATTTTTTATAAAATAAATGTACTTATGTCAGTTCTATTAGTAAAATTTATTTCCTATAATTTTTCACTATTGTAAAAATTTTTTATTGGAAAATAATATAAAATAAAATAAATTTAT
>NW_006263514.1:22795-24211 GCF_000469605.1 Apis dorsata | reverse complement strand
TTTTAATATAAATATGATTACTATTGGATAATTATACTAATGGATACTAATGGATAATTAAGTGTACGAGTATAATAATTTTCATTGCAAATATATCAATAAATTTCCATTTTAAATCTATTTTTTCTCATTATTTTTTATTCAACTTTCTACATTCTTTTAATTGATATAAAAATATATAATAATTTAATTAAAAATTTAAACTTATAATATTAATAAAACAAAAAAATATAATATAAAATTTGAAATAATAAAAATAAATAATCTTTTATGATAGAGAAAAAAAAATCATTAATAATATATAGTTTTCTTGGAAAAAAATATGTTTATTTCATATATTTACATAGAATAACATAAAAATAATAATATATTTATATAAAATTAATGAAAATTATTAAAAGTATAAATTATTAAAAAGTATAAAGAAATATGTGAATAATAAACAGAATATTTAATACATTTATTACAGAATATATATTATAACAGAATATTTAACATTTAATATAAAAAATCGCGAAATATGATTAATAATTATAATGTGATTAACAATATTATATGATTAATAAAATTTTAATTATGTTAATGTATATTCTTTTTAAATATTCATTTCTTTATTGAGACAGAATGTCAATGAAGAATCTAATTGGATCAGATAAATAATGAAAAATGTTTTTATATTAAAATATGCATGATATTTATAATTTAATTTAATTTAATTAAATTTAAGTAGAAATCTTCTATTTAATTGACATTTAAAAAATATAAATAGAACAATATAAATAGAAATTTATAAAATTCATTAGCTATTTATATAAAAAAACATAAAAATAATAAATTAACAATAAAATATTAATAGTAAAAATTAATAATCAATATAATAATATTTTATTATTGAAATAATTTTTATTTATAATCTCTTTTTTTTAAATATTAGAATAAATTTTAAAGATTATGTAAATTCTTTAATTATTATAAATAATATTATGTAAATAATATATATTATAAAATAAAATAAAAATTTTTGAACTATTAGCATTTATATAATAGATATTTTTCATATATGATATAAATAATTTGTATTTTTTTAAATAAATATTTTTTTAATTGTCAATTTTTTTATTGTAAATAAATTCTTTAATTTCATTAGAAAAAATATTTTATTTTTTAAGAAATTGTGATATATGATTAATTATTTATAATTAATTAATTATTAATTAATTATAAAATAAAAAAACTGTTTTCTAATTTTATTTTATATCTATTATTTTTTTATTAAAATCTATTAAAACTTTATTAATAAAATTGTTATATTTTTCATATTTTTATTTATAAAAATAATTTTTAAATGTAAAGTTATATTTAACAAGGATATAGTATTCTTCTACAAATGCTATTATCATTGAATCATATATAATA
>NW_006263514.1:17748-22777 GCF_000469605.1 Apis dorsata | reverse complement strand
ATTATTCATTTAATTTTTTTTTAATTGTTAACCTGATAAAAAATTTGTAATAATTGAATTATGATTTATATATTGAATCAATTAATATTAAAAACTAAAATTACATTTTCAGATAAAATTCATTTGATTTATTACAAATAAATTTGTTTTTCTATAATATATTAAATTATATCGCATTCTTTAATCAAATATTATAATATTATAAAAATAACAATTATGTAAGTTGTTAATTGGATTTCAATAATTGGATTCAATATCAATAAATTAAAAAATTTTGATATTTTTCATTTAAAATAATCATATTTATAACTTAATATTCTTAGTAAAATAAATATTATTATATATTAAATTATTAAAAATTCCTACATAAAAGGAAAAATTTTTAGAATTCATAATCAGAATTTATAAAAGATTTAAAAATTTTAAAATCACAATTCAAAATCAGAATTCAATGATTTAAACAATGTATCATACTAGCATAACAATGCGGATGATTATATGTATAGTAAAATATCTATTATAAGAAAGTAGAAAGATTGGTATTTATACAAAAAATTTTTCTAAAAGAAGTATATTCATATATGCGTATATATTTTTTAATCTTGTATTAATATCTAATTCTCAATCTCAAAATTATTCAATTTCCGATTTTAATAATATTCTGTTAAAAATATTCTAAATTTGACAAATTTATAATATACGTTTATATATTATTTATAATCTAAAAATCTATAAAATATTTTTCATATAAATATATAGATATTTAAAAGGTTGATATACAAAAATAATTAAGGCTTATTTATTAAATTATAAGAAATTAAAATTTACATTTGACAAAAATACTTTTATTAGAACGAGATTACTTCTGTTATATTTTATTATATTTTTATATTGCTGTTGTATTTTATTTCTGTCTCATTTCATTTAATGCAAATTTAAATTACTTATAATTTAATAAGTAAATCTAAATCGAAATTTTTATATATCTAAAAAATTTTTTTATATTTGTATTTATTTTGGCTTCTAAAATCAATTCTTATTCCGAAAATGTTCTATAGATATATTAATACCCTATAAATAAAAATAAAATATTCAAATAATTATTTTAATAATATGAAAAAAAAAATATTAATTTCTTACCGATCATAAGGAGTGCAACAGCAATATGATCGCGGCCAGAAGCTCTGAGGGCCCCTAGCAGGGCACCAGCACCCGCACATACTAGACCTACTACGCCGACACCCAGAATGGACCAGCGTACAGGAGGGGAACCAAGGCCACAACATTGCTTCGGTACTGCGTCCCTGCGAGACAAGAACCAACCATTGGAATGACTCACTAACACGTACTCCCGATAAGTTGGCAAGTCACTCAACATGCTTATCCAATACTATTCGACTTATACTAAACTACGGTCATGCAGCCAGCTATAGCCATGAAGCAAATATATTTCTTTACTATATTTTTATTACTATATGTATATAGTATATGTATATAATATATGATATATAATATACTATATGTATATAATATATAATAATATATATTATTATATATTACATGTAAGTATTTTGTGATTAAAAAAAATATAAATATAGATAATTATTTATAATATTTTAAAATTGATAACTATAGGTACATAATCTTTATATAACACATTAATGATTATAAAAAATTTGGAATTATATATATATATATATATGTATACAGAATATTAATATATTCGTAGGACATTTAGAAAGATTAATTTTAGAAATCAAATATAAAAGTGATTTATTCTATTTCTCTCTCATTTTGTCTATCGATTTCATTTTATCTAATATAAATTATTTTTATCTATCTTTATTTTAAAGCAATTATAAATCAAAAACGTATTTTGTGAATATAGTGATTAAAATTAAAAAAAGTAATCATTCTTGATTTTTTAATATTTTTTATCTTTACTTGATTTTTATGTAAGTATATTTAAAGAAAACTTATTGCTTGTATTGATATATATATATATATATATGTATATTCCCTATGTTATTTTTAGTTTCAATTTATTTATTTCAAAAATATATATATAAATTCATTTTCTTAACTTTTCAACAATATATACATATATAAAGCGTTAATACATTTGCTAATAATTTATTGAAAAAGTTAAGAAAGTGAATTTATATATTTATATATCTATAAATATATATTTTTATTTAATTCAAAAATTTTATCTCTAAATTCTATGTACCATTATTTTTTCTTGAATTTTATATTCAACTTATTGTTATTTATTCAAATATTTTTTTTATTTATTAGCAAATAAAATATTTATATTTAATATGTAATCAATATTGTGAGAATACAAGTTATATAAATTACTTGTCTTTCATAACTGATTATAAGTTTTTATTTCGTTTCCAATTTAAAAAATTAAAATAATAAAAATTACAAACAAAAAAATTACAGTAAAAGCAATAGATTGTAGTATTTAATTTTTTTTTAAAGTTAAAAGTTTTATAATTATTTATATTTTTTTTTTGAATTTTTCGTTAATAATTTATATGATTATTTTTCTTTTTATTTAAAACTTATCGGAAATCAAAAACTTTTAAAATTTCTCGAAATTATCCAATGCAAATAATAAATTGTCTGTAATGAAATTTTATATAAAATATTATGAATAATTTATGATAGGATATTATCGAAAAATCGATTCTAGATATATATACATATATAAATCGGTTGAGATTTGTTTATTAAGTTATAAATAATTTCAGTTCGCATTAGATGAAACAAAGTAGACATAGACAGTGCTGCAACAGTGATGCAATAAAAATAAAGTTATTTTATTTTTTTTTCATCTTCCTTTGTTTAACACAAATTTCAATAACTTATAATTTAATTAATAAATTTAATCGACATTTTTATCGACATTATATTCATTTTGGCTTTGATTATAATATTTGATATATAATATTTGATATTTGATTTTGTAATTTTCAATAGGCGTTCTTATTGATTTTAACTATGTATTTTAATTATATACTGCATTTTTAATTCGTTTTCCTCAAAATCAATAATTTTTAAAAAAAATCAATATTAAAAAAATTGCAATTTTTCAACTTTATTTTGTGTTTTTACGCAAATGATACTTATTTATTTTTAATATATACATATGAATTTTTTTAAATAAAATAATATAAATAATTATTAAATTATAAATATCTAAATATATTTAAATAAAAATCAAATTTAAAAGCTTATAACGTATCCATTCTTGTTGATATTTATCTAATTATTTTAAATTTATTTTAAAAATTAAAAATCTAAAATTTAACTATACAACATATTATGCAAGAAAGCAAAAATTTCTAATAAGAAAAACATCAAAAGAAGCTACAATATTATTTTTATTTTATATAGTAAATATTGAAATAATAATAAATAAATAAAAGTGAAATAATTTTGCAAAATACATAACAATCGCTTTGTTTTAAATTCTAATGCATTAATACTGCAAGCAGTATTGATGATCACCATCATCTAGTATTATTATTATTTGATTAATAACTATATATTTTACCAAACTATTTCTTTAATCTTGCAAATCAATATCATCAAAATTGATATCTGATTGTTCGCAATTTTTTATAAATGATATATTGTTATTATTTGTATCGATTAATACAAATTGATTGCGATATATAAATTCTCAAGTATGATATTTTGAATTATGTAGTTTTGAGTAGTCAAAAATCTTCAATCATTCCAAAATTTTGCATTTAATAATATTTTCTTTTATTTCACTGATATTATAATATATAATATTATAACTAATATATATAATATAATATATAATATAGGAAATAGTATACTAATAAAATTGAATAGAATAATATATGCAATATATACAATATATATACATTAAGAAAATGATAAAAGAGTACTATATTTTAGTAATAAAATGCTAAAAATAGAATTTAGTTATTTTTATTTTTTTCCGTATAATCATGCTTTTTTTACAAATGCGATCAAGTTTTAAATACCATCATAATATTAAAAAATATAACTTTTAACTTCTAAATAAATTCCATTATAGATTTTAGATTTCTATTTTATCATCATAGTTGAAAGACTGTATTATTAAATTATCGATTTTACTCTAACTTCTTCTATTGGTAATAAAAAAATAATTTTATACGATAAATTTATAATAATATTTTTTTTCACATTTTTGGTATTTTTCAAAGATAAAATATGATTTTGTATTATTAAATAAATTTTTTTTCCTGTATTTTCCTATATAATTTACTTGAAATAATTAAGATCCGAAAAGAAATAATTAAAAATGTATTTTTATATTTTACAAATTGGTTTATATAATTCATTTTTATATTTTGAACATTCATCTCTAATTAAATTTAATGTATCAATTATATCTAATAAATAATTAATAATTATTAATTTCAAAAAGTGAAAAAATATTTTAATGCAAAAAAACTAATGATAGAAATAAAAAAAATATAAAATTGATATTAATAAACAGAAATATGCCAAATAATCGAGATTCTAAGTAATCAAATATTTCATTTATTTTAATAATTATAATTTCTTTCTTAGAAATAAATTCTGTTTTAAGATTTGATTTTTCGAACTAAGGTTATCTAATTAGAAAAGGTTTTTTAATTAATTAGAAAAACGGATATATAATTTAAAATATATATGTAATTATATATATGTAATTTACAAATTGTACACATATTTTAGTTTTTTATTTTCTAAACTACTATCAATTAGTTTTGTTTTTTTTAATTTTCTTTTCATATTTTAACTGATTTAATATCTGTTTAAACATATTATTCGTTTTTGATAAAAATAATTTCAAATTTTTCAAACTTTTTTCCATTTTATGTTTAATAATATTTTTAATAATTTTTTACTAAAATAATATATAATATTATACAATTAGTATTATATAAAAGAAATTTGTATAAAGAATTTGTATAAATTTGTAAAAAAAATTTTGTATAAATTTTCTGAAAATATT
>NW_006263514.1:7419-15812 GCF_000469605.1 Apis dorsata | reverse complement strand
CTTTTTTAATTTTCTTTATAAAAGAATTGTATTTATCTATTTTTGATATCCTGTTCATATATATAATCAGTCATAAAAGTATTTATATCCTACATTACAAAAATTTAACCTTTTTTTTTAAATTCTAAAACAACTGTTTTTAGTTTAAAAAAAATTTGTTTACTTTTAATAAAACTTTGTAAATATTTCGCAATTTCTAATTATGTAAAATATATATTATATATATATATATATATATATATAATATATTATATATATATATATATATATATATAATATATTATATATACATATTATACATACATAGCAATATTTTTATATATTTTATATGTATAAATTTTATGGTTGGATGAGAATCCAATTTAAAGAACTGTTGTAAAATTTTTATGAAGTAAAAACGAATGTAAAAACGGGACCAGACTTGTATAACAAGCGAAGAAGAACATAAAATGTTTCAAAAAGAAATACTCGAAGCTTAAAACATTTCAAAAAGAAATACTCGTAATAGCAAGATGTAATACAAAGGCACATATCAGAAATATGTTACGTAAAAGTTTGTTGCACTGTTCAAAAGCAATGAAAAAACGTGTGCTAGAATGCTAGACATTTATATTTGATAACAAATCAATATTTATATTTTTACGTGTTAATGTGAAAATATGATTTAAAACAATAAAAACTCATTTTTTATTGTTAAGACCTATTTGTAATCCTTGTAGGATTATATTATTTGTATATAATTATTTGTATTATAAATAATACATATATAATTAATAATAGTAATTAATTCAAATTATTTGTCGTTGATTAACGATTGATTGAATTTCGCAATTTCTAATTATGATTTGATTGATTCTCGCGGCGATTAAATGCGATCTTTCTGATGTCTACTAATTGATCTGATCTGAAATTTACCTAGTTCCTAATTATAATGTGTTATATCTTTATATTATATATTTAAATTTTAATTATAATCTGATTTAATCTAAATCTATTTGAATTCTAACTATGACCTATCTATGATTTCTAGTTGTAATTATAATTGTATAATTGTATATTATTATTAACATTATTGTAATATTTATAATTTCTAATTTTATCTGAATTCTGATCTATGATTTTGAAAAACTATCGCAATTTTCCATTATCCAATCATTATCTTCAGCGAAAATGCAAACTAAGAGAGGATGAAAAAAAACTAATAATCGTGTTGAAAGACGATTTCCAAAGATAGATTTTCGCGGGATTGCGATGCGAAGATATAAGTCAGAATCCATTACGATTGTTTCTATGGTTTCACAAGACATTTGATTTATTACGCAAGAATAACTTATGAAGTAATTATTATATCTTCTGTTATTGAGAGTTTGAAAAAATGACTATACAAATTATAATTACTCGTAAATTTTTATTAAAGTTTAAACTGTTGAAAATAAAATTCAAGCTTTACAAATCAATTCTGATTTTTGTTTTTATACTATCTATATTTTTTAAATCGATACATGAATCAAAGTCAAACACAAATGTAATAAATAGCATATACGTACAATATTTATATATATGTTTATATATGTATATAGTCATATAATTACGATTTATACATCATATAAATTATGATTTATAAATATGAACTTCAAAAATTGATAACGATTGCGACAAGCATTCATATGGACTAAAATTTTTTTGCTTATTCAAATAAATTAGACTTATATTTAAAGAATTTAAAATCATATATTTTACTTGAAATTATTTATTTATTAACTTATTTATTTGACTTGAAATTTTTTTCAAAGAAAGTTAAAGCTTTTTCAATTTTCTTTAATTTGAAATAATACATTTTAAATAATAAATATATATATTGTAACTAATAATATATATAAGCAAATTAATTATTATTAAAAATAATTATTAATCTAAAATAAAAATAAATTAGAATTAGAATTTATGAGGAATCTAAGTATTTGAAATGACAAAGAAAATTTAGATAATTATTTAAATTAACGATTCTTTATCGATATTAATAAGTTTAAAATTATTATCAAGATCACTATTCTAAAGCATTTTTGTCTTTATATGTTGTTCGATTTTAATTTTTGATAAAAAATATTTATAAAAATATATTGTATATGAATATATAAATATAATATATTCTGATTTTTAACAGGAAAATTTCATTAATTTTTAACATATATTCAAGTAACATTTCAAGTAACATTTGAATCAATTTGAATCATTTCCATCAATAATTTTTTCATTAAGAATTGATATTTGCTTAAGTTAGAAAAGTTTCTCGCCAACGTTTGCCGGTAATATTGTTAAAAATATTAATTAAAATCTCGCGCGATATTATATAATCATAGACAAGATATTTCACGAGTCTATATTTTGATTAGATTATATTAATATTTCATAGGTAGTTATTTTCAATGTTTTTGTGCGTATAGCAAACAAATCCAATTATTAAGCTAATGGTATGTGAACATATGATATTTTATTTAAAAAAATATTAAAGAAACTTAATGGTGTTTAAAAGTGAATTAACAGAATTTAATTTTGTATAATAATATAATAATATTTTGTATAATAATATAATAAAATAATTAAAGAAACTTAATGGTGTTTAAAAGTGAATTAACAGAATTTAATTTTGTATAATAATATAATAATATTTTGTATAATAATATAATAAAATAATTAAAGAAACTTAATGGTGTTTAAAAGTGAATTAACAGAATTTAATTTTGTATAATAATATAATAATATTTTGTATAATAATATAATAAAATAATTAAAGAAACTTAATGGTGTTTAAAAGTGAATTAACAGAATTTAATTTTGTATAATAATATAATAATATTTTGTATAATAATATGATAAAATAAATATTAAAGAAACTTAATGGTGTTTAAAAGTGAATTAACAGAACTTAATTTTGTATAATAATAATATTTTGTATAATAATATAATAAAAAATAAATTAATTATGAGATAAATATATTATAATGTAGATTTATTTATCATTTTTAAAAATAAAAAAAGTTTATCCTATTCAAAACTGATCACAATCTTTCACATATAAAGTATTAAGTTAAATTATATTAGATTAAAATATATTAAATTATAAATTAAATTATTTTAACAAACAATTTAATATTGGATAGAAATATGACTTCAATACAAGAAAATTGTATTTTTTTAAATAATAGCAGAAATTTTTTTTCATTTTTATTTTTATAATATTATTTAATTTTAATTTAATAAAAAATTAATTCAAACATAAAATCAATCAATCAAATTAAAAAATCAATTTAAACAATATTTTTGTGTTCGGAAACTAAAGCTGAGTGGCAATAACATATAAATAAAAGTTATTCAAAATGATTTTACATATTTTAAACTTATCTGAAATCAATGATCATTAATATAAATAATTACCGAAATTTGAACCAAAAGATAAAAATATGATTTAATAATATATTCAAAATTTCCCTCATTATATATATATATATATTCCAACAAACATTACTATTTCAATATTTTAAATATCTATTGCTTCAAATTAAATTAACTTGAGTAATTTGAAGACTTTGATATTAAAAAAAAAATAATAATTGAGATAAAATAAGTTTGAATATATTCAGTCAATAATTATGTACTTTAGAAAGAAAAAGAGTGCTAATAAAAAATATAGATGTAAATAATTATTTAATAGAATCATATCTTCATAAAAAATACGATATAAATTCTAATTCATCAAGATTCTTATAT
The DNA here is from genome assembly GCF_000469605.1 of Apis dorsata. Taxonomy (NCBI): domain Eukaryota; kingdom Metazoa; phylum Arthropoda; class Insecta; order Hymenoptera; family Apidae; genus Apis; species Apis dorsata. The sequence continues at coordinate 12,044 of NW_006263514.1, read as the reverse complement.
GTCAAATTGAATTATGTAATATATTCTAATTATTATTCTATATTATTCTATTGAAAATATTAATATAAAGTTTGTTAATATAGTTAATATAAAGTAGTTGTTAAGCGTATTTTATATAAATATAATAGTTATTAATTATTTATTGATCTTACCTTCTTTACAAGATTATATTCTTTAGATTACATGAAATTTTAATGATTCAAATTTGTTAAATTTTATTTTATTTATTTCGAATCATCATATTTCTTTTAATTACTCAATTAATCAAATTTAAAAATTTTTTTAATGCTAATAGTGATGATATTGACAGTTTTAAACTGTATATAGTATATAGTAAAAATTATATTTTTATTTTTTGAGTTTATAATAATTTTACTTATAGAAGAATTTAAATTTCAGTTGTATATTTCTATTTTTTTATATCATTAATTGTAAACCTAAGATTATATATTTTTGTAATTTTTGCTACAGTTTTATTATTTTATAATTTCTGAAGTTATTTCCTATTTAATTTCAACGCTTATTATTAATTCCTTTTCATTTTATATGATATATAATATTAATATATATATTTCATTACATTTTTAAAAAAATTTCATTACATTTTTAAAAATTTTAAAAGATGATTCTTATTTTGTATAAATCTAATCGAAAAAAAAAAGTATTTATTTACTTCTACAATAAAGAGAAAGAAAAGAAGAATCATTTCTAAATCTAGGAAATTTCTGCATATTATATATATTCTGCATATTATATACACCATAAACGTAAGAATGTTGTTTAATCTATCAAGATTATTTATATTAAAGTGAAAAATATAACTTTTTTTAATTATTTATTTATTATATTTTTTGTTTCATAAAATTTATTTTCTTTTATATCTTTGCATATTTTTATAATTGCAAAATATAAAATGACTTCAATAAATTTCGTATTTTAACAAGATATTTCAAGTGTACTCAAAACTTGCGAAATTCATAAATTCATAATTCATAAATTTTTTAGAAGCAAATAAAATTAAAATTTTATAATGTTTTAGTTAATTTTTAATTTCTTATTGATCTGAAATTAAGATCTTAAAATTATTGAAAACTGCTAAAAATTATTCACTCAAGATATTTATTTTTTATTTAATATTTATTTTTTATTCTCTTTTATTCAAATAATTTAAATAATATAAATGAATTAAAAAATTACATTTAAAAAATTAAAAACATTAAATTAAAATTAAAATTATTAAAAATTGATGTATCATTATCAAAAAAATCGATTGAAATCATTTAAAAAAGATAATATTATATATTATTAATAGATAAGTAAAAAAATTATTTTATGAATTTTAACATTATTATTATTTATATTAACAAGAATATTATCTGTCTTTTAATTTTGTCGTATTGGTAATTTTTCTAATTCTAATCGAAAAATAAAAAATATTTATTTATTAATTCTAATTAAATAATTTCCAATTAATTTATAGAAAATTTCAGATTTATTATAAATAAATTGTATTTAATTGTTATTAATAAATAAATATATTTATTTATATATTAATATATATTATATATTATTTTATATATAAATATATATAAATATAAAATAAAATATAAAAATATATATATATGTATATATAATGTAATTATATTAAGAATATTTTCATTGATAATTGTATAAGAAAATATAAATAAATATAATAAATAAATTATTATATAAAATATAAATAAATCATTAAAATAATATGTCATTATATTTTCGCGAAACATGTCTTCCGTTGTATCGTATACTTTTTCACACTTCATATATAAAGATATATTTGTATATTTACCGTCCAAATGGAGAGACACTGGTCGAAACCGGAAATGGTAGACCAAGACTAAGACCTCTAAGACCCAAATGAGGTGGTGGAATATGTAAAAATCCTCTAGCAGGAGTAACTAATGGTACTCCAGGAGCGGTTGAAGATGCCTGACATCCCGCTGATGTTCCAGGATAAGATGGTGGCATCGAACATGACCTTAAAGCTCGACGGTATTGTCTTCTCATACGTCTCTCTCTTCGACGAGCACCACGAGCACCATCGAGATCTTCGAGCGTTTCTGAACCACCTTGCAATGGGAGTTCCGTTTGTGCTTCCGTTGAAGTAAAAGATCGCGCATTGTCACGAGATTCCTAAAAAGTTATGCAAAATTAAATTTCAGCTCGTACATATTTCTTGTAAATTTTATTTTGACTATTTTTTTTGATGTGAAGAAGTTTGAAGAATTTCTTCCAATATTTTTTGCTTTGTATATAAAAATTAATCTATTATAATTATATAATCTATTATATATTATAGTTTGATAAAATTTATACAATCATTTTAAAATTTTAGTTATAAACAATTGTATATTTTTTACAATAATTCATATGAACAATGTTGAAAATAGAAATATAAAATAATTTTTTTTATTTAAAATTTATTTAAAAAAAAATTATTTTTCTTAATTTAATTTTTATGGAAAAAAATTTCTAATGACTGAGGATAAATTTTAATTGATTTTAATATATTAAAATATATAATAATTTATTAATATTTTTTGTGCTTTTTTATTTTTTTCTTTTTTTTTTTGAGATGAATTATCAATACAAAAAGAGAGGGAAGTTGAGAGAGATAAAAATAAGAAAACTATTTTTTAATATAATTATTGATTCTAACTAATAAAAGACAAATAAAATTCTCATTTTGGAACAACAAAATAAATAATAAATTACATCTGACGTAAGCAAATAAACATAATGAAATCATTTTATGTAGATATTAAAATTTAACTTCAATCACAAATACAATATTATAATCATTATAAATAACAAACTATTATAAATCCTATTAAAATTGATGAATGATTTTATTTTATTTTATTAGTTTATGAAAGTCATAATTAATATAAATACAATCACTATTTGATTATATTTAATAAAATAAAATGAGAATCAAAATTTAACATGGGAATGAAATATAAATTTTGGCGAAATTTTTTTACTTATTTCAAATATTAAATATTATTCATTTTCATTTCACAATTTTCATATTTGATTTTATAAAGATTTAATTTTCTTCATAAAATAATACTTTTCTATTGAATTATTTTATATACGAAATATGATATAGCTATTTACTTAGATTTTAATGTATAGAAATTAGTAAAGAAATAAACTTAGTAAACTTAGTAAAGAATAATTGATAGACAAGAGCTGATTTTACATATAAAAATAAATTGAGAAAAAAATAAAATTTTTTGTATAATCTCATTTTTTAAAAACTTATAGATAATAATAAAAATATAGATAGATAATAAACTTATAAATAGATATTTACTACTTTAAATATACTTTAATATTATAAATAAATATAATTGGTTAATTTCTAATTAGATATTAGTAAATGACCAATAGATTATTTTACACATGAAAAGTTTTAAATGAAATTTTATCTTTTAAATTCAAAATGTCTTTGAAGAAAGTTGAATATATAAATAACAAAAAATAACTACATAATTCTGTAATTTTCAAATTCGATTTTCTTGAAAACTAATTTTAGAATGAAAAAATTTTATTCTATATTTTTTGCTTTTTACATTTATAATAATCATTTATCGATAATTTACTTATATCTAATCAATAAAATTAGCCAATTATAAAACATTTAACAAATTTTCGATTTATTCGAAAATGAAATCATAAACAAAAAAATTTTATATCGTTTTTTCATATATAGTAATATCACAACCTGTAGATACTTTGACAAACATTCATATGAATAAAAATTAAGATAAAGAAATATCTCTAAGAAATTTTTAATGTTTTATTATTCTTCTAAATATAATTTATTTTTTATAATTCAAAACTGTTTTTTGATATTAAAAAAACTTATTATTTATTTTTTTTATTAACTAGAAAGAAATATTAGTGCTCATGATAATGAATTCATGATAGCAATTTGAATTTTTATTTGCATATTTATATAATAACTAATATGACATTCTGCAAGTTCCACTCGAAATTGTTTGATATTCTATATCTACATTTTTGTTCGTATTGCATTTTTCCATTCTAATCATGATTTCTTATTATGTAATAAGAAAATCTTTTTTAACTAAAGTCTCCTTAAATTGAATATATAGAATATTTAATGGTTAATTTTTATTATTATATCCTATTTTTCTTAAAATTCATTAATAGTAGGTTTTTTTATATTCAGGATTCAATTTTTTTTTTATTTATTTTGCTTTCTAAAAAATTTTCGATTTTTATTAAATTTCTTTTATATTACATATTTTACATTCTGCGATTAATTCTATTGATATTTTCAAGTTTATAATTAATCGAGTTTTGAAAATATCTTTACGATCTTTAATATAGATAATAAAAGCGTTCTTTTTTAAAGATATAAATATTACTTTATTTATGGTTATTTTATTTATGATGAAATATTAAACAAATTTTTAAAATTCACTTAAAATATATTGTGAAACATAAATATTAACATTTTATTACTAACATTTATATATATATATTATAACTTTATTACTAATATTCATATATATTATTATATCATTTATAAATATTCATGTTAATTTTATGATTAT
>NW_006263514.1:5579-6651 GCF_000469605.1 Apis dorsata | reverse complement strand
AAAATATTATTAACATTATAAAATTATTAAATAGTATTTTAAATATAAACAATCACAAAACAGTTATTATTTAAGATATTATCTAATATAAATATATAATTTGATTATTTATATATTTGAAATATTATTACAATATATTAATATGCTATTTCTTTATAGAATAATATATTCTTTACAAAAATTATATAGGAAAAATAAAATATATAAATATTTCTTTTATGACTGATCAAAAAAATTTATTAATTATAAAAAAGAAAAATATAAGATGCATTTATTTTTAATAGAAATTTTCTAGTATATATAATTAAAACATATTGAAGCTTCGTAAATATCTAGAAAGTTGAAGAAAGAATGTTTTAAAATATTATGACAACAAATCTTATGAAGACATATATATATATAAAATTTAGCATTTAACAATCTATGAAAAAATTTTCGAAATACTATTAAATAATAAATTCTTAATTTTATTTAATTTGATTTTGTTATTCTCTTTTTCTTTTTAATTAAATAAAAAGGTAACAAGCTAATTATATGATTAAATTGATTAATTATTTAATTATATCGTTATCTTATTTTTATTTAATTAGAAAATTATTATTAATTAGAAAAAATGAACAATTTTAATTAAATAATTCAAATTCGTATAAAATATAAAAAATAAGATTAAGAAATTGACATCTTAAAAAATTATGAAAAAATATTGCAAATATATCATACAATATACATATTTTATATAAAATTTTAAAATGATAATGAATAATAGCTAATTAAAAAATTTGTTAAAATTTCTTAACTAAAAAAAATTTTTAACTAAATTTTTTTTTGAAACTTGTACATGTTGATCTATCGCATAGAAAATTAATTAGATATTTGGTATTAATTTAAAATTATTTAAAATATATATATTAAAAAAAATTATTGACATTTAAATAAAAAAAGTAAAATCATAATTATTTAGTATTCATTCCAAATTATTATTAACATCATTTTGTTTACTATAAATATACATCATGATTTAGTATTCTAAACGATGATTGATCTAATAAATAATTGATTACAATATTTAAAA
>NW_006263514.1:3638-5030 GCF_000469605.1 Apis dorsata | reverse complement strand
TAATATTATAATTATATATATGTTTTAAGCTTTTATTAATACAATTTAAACATATTTTTTTATAGTTAAATAAAAAAAGTATTTTTTATACTTTTGATTACTTATAATTATGATTACTTATAATTAACTTAATCAAATAACATTTACAAATTTGTGACAAAATGAAACAAGAAAAATTATTCGAACTACTTTTTCTGTACTATACAAAATATATAAAATATATAAATATATATTCATATTAATTTTATATTAATTGAAACAAATATTTATTTTCATATGATTCATATGTCATATGTCGAAATGCACATTTTATTTTCATTTTTCAATTTAAATTTTGTTTTTAATTTGTGTCTTATGATATTATTATATATATTATCTTATGATGGAATTAAAATTATGTTTTTGAATATAAAAACAATTACAAAGCTAAAATCATAATAAAATAAAAATATTTACCGTCGAAAAAATCTTCTATACTATTATTCCTGTCTTCTATGATATTTAAAATAATGTATAATACAAAATAAAAATTTCAATTTCCATATTATTAGACATATCTACATTATTAATAAACATGTTATATGAAAACTTATAATATTGATTATTTATTGATAATATATTGTTAAATGATAATTATAAAATTAAAGAAAAAATATAAAAAGTTATAGATATATTACAATGATATTAATTATAAAGTTTTTTACTTTTTATTTTTCATTTAATAAAATTATAGGATTAATTGTAAAATTATTAAATGAATAAAGATTTCTATTACAATAATATTATATTTGTATCAAATTTTTAAATCACCTCACATTTTCAGAAACAAATTCATATACATATACACAATAGCACTATTCATTTATTTTTGATATCAAAATATATTATTGAATATGAATCGAATATATCATATATATGTATTTATACTGTAAGTATTATTAATACTTACTTAAAATATACAATTTATCGAAATGTTACAATATGTGCAATGTAAATGTGCAAACTGTAAAAATTTCCAATATTATTTCTTTTCTATCATAAAATAATAGAAAAATTACTTATTATAGTATATATTTAATATAACTAAAATAAATTAAAAAATAAGACAATTTTATATAAAATAAAATAAAATTATTATAAAATAAAATGAACTTAAAATTAAATTCGATAAATATAATAATAAAAAATATTGGCAATTATAATTCAATTTAATAATTCAATTAAATAATAATATTTCACAATATCAATTTTTTATGTAAAAAAAAAAAAAATTTTGATTTCAATTCAAAAGAAAAGAATACAATATCAAATATTATACATTATATATCAATAAAATTGTAAAAATTAAATAAGAATACTTATATAATAATAATAATAATAATAATAATAATA
>NW_006263514.1:0-3042 GCF_000469605.1 Apis dorsata | reverse complement strand
GATAATGATAATGATGATGATGATAATGATAATGATGATGATGATAATGATGATGATGATGATAATGATGATGATAATAATAATGATGATGATAATAATAATGATGATGATGATAATAATAATGATGATAATAATAATGATGATAATAATAATGATGATGATAATAATAATGATGATGATAATAATAATGATGATGATAATAATAATGATAATAATGATAATAATAATGATAATAATGATAATAATAATGATAATAATGATAATAATAATGATAATAATAATAATAATAATAATAATAATAGCTATATAATAATAATATATAATAATAGTTGCACAAATAGAGATTCGATGGAGATTTTTTATAATATTTGTGCTTGCAATGCTCAACACATAAATTGTCGTTCAAAGATCTCTATTCACCTAAACATTATTCTGATTGTGTTGTGCACTACACAAATTCCAATTTTTCGTCATATATTCAAAAATTATTCGAAAAAATGCTGAGATGAATATGCTTTTGATATAGCGATATCGAATGAACAATAAATGATTTAGCTTGCATTCAGTTCACGATTCTTAAATATTTATTTGTTTCATATTTATTATTGAATCGTATCTATATAATATATTACAAAAGAACTATTTTTATTACATATTGAAATAATGGAATCTTTGGAAATTTAGTCATATTAAACCGATAAATTTTAGTGATATGAAAAATAAATTAAAAAAAAAAAATCAAAATGATTGAAAATCACTAAAATAATTCTCCCAATATTAATTTTAATGCAATATTAATTATAATGCAATAAAATAATGCATTAAATATAATTTTTCGTGTTATAATTTGACTTCTATTTATGACTTTTGAAGCAATTTGATTTCAAACTTTATTATATTTTATATTATTTATATTATTTATATTATTTAAGTTAATTTATTTATATATAGAAGTAAATTAATTTTCTAATATATATAATATATTATTACAATATATATTAAAAATTAAAATAATTTTATATTATTAAATATCTCAAAATAATGATGAATTATTTAAATGCTTTTATAGATGACATATTTATATTTATATAAGAAATTTTTAAAAAGAAATTTAAGTTTGATTTAGTTGATCTTGATTGTTTTCTATTAGAATGAAAAGCAAGAAGCGAATCAGATATTTATAGATTAGAAGAAAATTGCAATCGAACAATATAAAAAAATATTAATTAATCAATAGAATTTATCTTTTTTAATAAAATTTTATTAAATAATTGTTAAGAATTTATGAAATGTTTTCAATACTTCACATACTGTCAATAACCTGACAATAATTTATGAACGGGCATAATTTTTTTAATGTTTTCCACATCTTTAATTTAAACAAAAGTGTTACAGCAACGGCCACTTCACGAATCATATTTGCACGTCATGCGATGGACCACTGTGGAAGCGAGCGCCGAAGGTCCTGATGCTACGACGCGACCCCGCGAGAGCCCATCCCACGAGACTGCCCTCCAGCGCAATAATTGGTCTTTCTAATCCCCTCTCTATGATTTTTCACAAAAGACAAGGATTGGAGAAAAAACCAAGGATCGCGATAGTCTTGCGATTTAGAGTTGATATAAAAATAAAAACAGATAGAATTCGACGACGATACAATATACATCAAAATACAGTTAGAATCATCACAGTTATCCACAAAAAGTCAAAGTATCAATACAAGCTCATAATATAAACGAGTATACAGTCCTACGATAGTAGATACTCCTTCGAGCAGTAACATCAGTTTAGGCACCCCATTTGTACAATATTTAAAGTCGTTCATTAGTTTCCGACTTTAACAATAATATAATATAAAAATTTTTTGAATTAAAAAAAATTAATGTTAGTATATTTCATGACTCATTTTTGTTTAATATGATGAAAATATATATATTATAAATAATATAAGTCCAATTCTTCTTAACTCTTGTTTTCTTTTATTTGTTTCTTATTTGTTTCTTATAATCTACATATTGTTTTTTATAGTCTCTGTATTTGTGTTCCACTTGCATGTTAAATTATAAGATATGTATAACAATCATTTCATGCACCAAATTAAGTACGCAACGATATACAATAATTTCAAATTAAATGCAATAATTTAAGATTTTATAAAATTTTGAATTTATAAGTTTTAAATTATTCATAGATTGATAAATTTATTCTTTGGAAGATATGTTTGTTGTTGCATTCTAAATTTTATTGTTAATCATCATGATAAATTTTATTATCAATATTATTAATTTTGACTGATATTAATTTTTCTATTCCATTCTTTATTTTATATATATTTTGATAAATTAAAATTGAGTGAATTATAATGAGTTATTTTAATATCACAAAATTTTTATTTTGCTGTATTATAATTTTGTTCGTAACATGAAGAAATAAATAATCAAGTATAATATTAAGAGACTCGAGAATAGTATAAATTTTATTTACAATATTTATTTAAAATAATATTTTAAATAAAATAATGTTTTCAAAAATAAATTTTTTTGTTAGTTATATTTAGAAAGCAATTTAATATTTTATAGAATAATTTTCTTAATTATTAACTTTCTTTAAACATTATGATATATAGTCAAGAATTTCTATTTTTATTACTTTTTATAAATTATTTTTTAAAATATTTAAATGTATGTTTTATTCAAAAATAAATGTTTTCATTATCCATGAAAATTAATTTGTTTCAAATAAAATAACATATATTTGAAATATAGTCTCATATAAATATATTTTCTCATATTTTATATTTATATAAATTTAAATTCTTCATTTTTTTCATACTATTCTTTATTTATCTGAACTAAAAATATTAAATTTATTCATTAAAAATATTCTATTCATATATTTTCTTTTAAAACTGTTATAGAATTTAAAGTTCACTGAAATTTTATATGTGATTTCATTATTGAATATTGCCAGCAACATTAGTATTTCATAGTTGGTAGCTATTTGTTTCTCTTCGATACATGTATTTCAAATGTTTTATAAACA
>NW_006263513.1:1500513-1506028 GCF_000469605.1 Apis dorsata | reverse complement strand
ATATATATAATGAAATTAAAAATTAAATATAAATAAAAACTTATTGATTAATAAATTAAATAATATTTATTTATATATTATTTATAATAATATTAATAAATTAAATACCTTGCCATTTTCAACATGTATCATTCCACGATCAACAACAATCAATTCTCCGTATTCGTTAGTATGAATAAACGATCCGAGAAATATTTTTTCTTTTGAGGATTGAGACATTATATTAAATTTTCTTGATTCTTTATTATTTTAAATTTTTACTGTAATTATAAATATTTTTTTTACTTTTCTTTTATTTATAATTGATTTCTTACGATAGATTTTTAATTTATATTTTTTATTTTTATATATCATTTATAATAATATGAAATATATCGATTTAACAAAAAAGTAAAACCAATATTGTGCCGAGAAGATACACGAATCTTTATTCAAATTATATTACATTTACTTAATATTATATTCATTTTTTTATATTTATCTTCATATATTATAAAAAAATAAAAAAAGAAAAAAAATATGAACGTAAAAAAAGAACAAAAATCTGAAATATTACGAAAATCGGATAAAATAATAGATAGTCATCGAGAATTCTTAGATATGGATACAGATGAAGAAAATATTGGGCACCAAGGTAAAATAATTAAATATATAAATTTTGATTATAATCTTTATAAAAAATGGTCAATTATTTAAAATTTATTTTATATAATAAAATTTATAAACTTTGAATTTAAATATTTTTAATTGATAATTTTATTAACAATTTTAATTAATTTTAATTTTTTATAATTGAAATAACAATTTATAATATTTAATGATATTCTAGAGATACCTGAAATTGAAGAAGAACTTTCTTCAGAACCTGAGAAACCAAAATTTTGTGAAGAAGATCTAATTGAATTAGTAAGAATATAACTAATAATAATTTTTCAATAATTTAAATCGATATTTTGATTTATATATATGAATACGTATATAAATTGAATAATTAATGTGCATTAATATAAGATAATATATCATAACATATTTATTTTTCTATACATAATATATTGCAAAATACATTTATCTATAGATATGAAATGTATGATTTTTTACAAATATACGTTAGTGAAAATAATTTTATCGTAATAACCTTTAGATGTTTTAAGATTCTCTAATCGTATGAATGACGTAATGTAATAAGAATAGTACTATTCATACGATCTATTTTTAGTATCACTATTTTACACAATCTACTGAAATGATTTAATATAATTTAATAATATATTTGAACATGTTTGTAGGTAAAATATGTAAAAAATTTAACGATATGTTCTTGTAATGATATAAATTGGAACAAACAATCAGATGAAATAATTAAAGAATATTTTAAAGATCCATCACATATAATGCTAATTACATTTTATGATAAAAATGAATTAAATGCCATGTTAAATATTCCGATACATATATCTATGGGATTTACATATTTTCTAAGATCTCCATGGCAAATTTATACTAAAGAAAATTTTTTAAAGACTATTTTATTTGGTAATATTAACAAGAACATAAAAAATAGTGTTTTGAAATTTATGGAAAATATATATGCACCAATTGTGCTTCACAGTGAGGATTACGCATCATGTATCCAAATAAGATAAATTTAGAATATCATAATTAAAAAATTATTTAATTATAATGAAATTCTTCATTTCTTGAATTATTTTTTATATATATTATTTTCGAATTCTTTTATATATATTTTTTCCTTTTAATTAAAACTTATTATTTTATTTTCAATTTATTATCTTTAAAAAAAAATAATCTATTGAAATTGAAATTTTCCATAATGAACAGTTTTAAGACATGATGTATTTTTAAATTTACATGAATTTATTTCACGTTTAATGGATGAAATTTATAAACCAATGGGTCTGACTATTTTATATGTACCAAAGGAACGTCTTCTTCAAACTTTTTTAAAATCTTCGAATAAAAATGATTATATTTCGTTGAATACAAATCAAATATCAATCTTTTCGGAAGAAGATGAAAAAAAACGAAAATTAATTGAAAGATTAGATAAAATAGTTTGGTTTTGGATTGGACAAATGCATAGGGCAACAATAACATTGAAATGGAGAAAAATTAAAAATATACAAGATGAAGTTGATTATTGGAATGCAAAGCGTTAGTTTCTCGTTATTATATTGTATTATAATTAGTTATTTTAATTTTTTATTTTCATTTACTATTTCTTTACTTCAATTACTATAAAAATATTTATTTCAAATTATATATTTCGATTTCATATTTTAAAATTATAAAAAATACATTCTTTATAGGTTCAAATTTAAACCTCTTACGTACTCAATTTCTTAATATAGAAGTTCAATTAATTATTGATATATTAAAAAATTTGCGTTTTCCAAGTGCATTTAAATTAAAAGAATTAATTATGTATACTGATATAAAATTTGAAGAAGCGTCATCAAATTTAATTTATTTGAATATTGTATTTAATTTTTGTAAAAATTTACAAATTCCAGATAATATTGAAAATTCTTTGACAGAATTATTGCTTCTTATGTTATTCATTTGGATAGAATCGCCATTTTATTCTAATAAGTAAGAATATATAATTAGTTAAAAAAGTAATCAGTTAATAAATATGTTTAAAATCATAATATTTTTAGGAATAATATGGAAATATTATGTCAAGCATTAAGTTCACAAATAATGGAACAATGTATAAATTATATTAATTTAGATATTGCTTTTAGAGATGATCCTGAAATAGGAATACAAATGCTAGAAAAATGTATATTCTGTTGCAATATTTATAAAACAATTTATGATCATGTATGTAAATAATTTATCGAATAATATTCTTCATATTAATAATCATTATGTATTATTATTGTTATTGTATACCGCTATATTGCTATATCATTTACATTAGTAATTTGTTAAAATTTATTATAGATTATGACGAACATTACGTCTTATATTAATTCTAATAAAAAATGGGATATAAATCAAAAAGAAGTTTTTAGTAAAATTGATATTTTTCAACAAAGATGTTATGATATCATTGAAATTTGTGAAGCATTAATAATATTTGGGAGGTAAATTAAAAGAAAAATAAATAAATAAATAAATAAAACAGATTTAATTATAATTTTTATATATTTTATAGAAATGGTAAAATAAGATTAATAGGAAGTCCAAAAGGAATCAATTATGAAACATACTGGCGAGAAATAGAATTTTTGTTTTACGAAAGTTTAGATGAAATTATAACAGCTCGTAATATCATTTTTACTATTATAAAACCTACATGGCTTAATAAAATGAAACAATTTAGATATACAATTTTACAATTAGAAAATATGGTAGTCAATTTGATTAATGATATATTTAAAAATATAAAAAATATAGAAGAAGGTATCGAGGCAATTTACACTTTACAAAAATTTAAAAAAAGAAAAAATTTACAAAAAATATTACAAAATAAATGGATACAGGTATAAATCCACATATATCTTTAGATAATTAGAAAAAATTACTTATAATTATAATGAAAAATTTTTAGATATGGAAAATATTTAGTAATGAAATCGAACATTGTTACATTAATGTAATTCATCAATCAAAAAAAAAAATAAATAGTAATGTGAATTTGTTATGCATTTCACAATATTTAAAAAATCAATATTCTATAATCATAAATGCATTAGATTGGATAGGAAATTGTAATATTGAAAAGTTAGTAAGAAGATATAAATTATTCAGATTTATTTAAATGCTAAATTTTTTCTTAGATATTTTATTCACTTCTGCTAAACATCTTTTTTATTTGAAATTTGTCTATATATGTATTTCTAAAGAGGACGTATCATGCATGGTTTCAGGTATGTTTTGCAACAATATGAACAAGTATTAGATGTAATTGACAAGAGACAAAAGATGTTTAACATTTACAATACAAATACAATATATTAATAAAATTTTGTAAGATTACAATAAAAGATATAAATGAAATAATAAAAATTGTTTATAAAAATTTTGTATAAGAATCAAAATCATTTTTTTTTACGATTAAATTACTATATTATTATGAAAATAATAATGCAATATTTTTGAATGATATTATATTCATTATGTTATTATATAAAATTTTACATAATTTGAAGTAAATATTAAAAAGTTTGTTTGATATATTAATTTACTCAATATAATATGAAAGATTTGTTTATATTTTTTTTGTGTGTATAATACGAAATATTATATTTATTTTGAATTTATGATAGATTTATAATATTATTTATATTGATAATATACTCTCAAGATTATGATTCTCCTTAAGATTAATAGCCATTCTACATTTTTTTTTTTGTTTAAAATCTTTTTTTATTTTAAAATGATATATCATACTCTCTTAAAGATTTGCATTGTATGAATTTCTTTTTATCAATCATCCTGCCTTTTTTAATATGTAAAAATAAGATTTATAATATGAGGCATAGGATGAAAGAAAAATCTTAGATGGCACTTTACACATTATGAGGTATTTGAACAGTAAAATAAATATTTTATCTTAATAATTTACCATATTAAAATGAAATCATATAAATATATTTAAAGTTTGAAATATTAATAATAATTAATGATAATAATAAATTATACTCTATTAAATCATAAAAAAAATTTCATGAATAAAATATTGCATGTTATATAATATAAAAAAGTGAAATTTATTATAATGAATTAATGTGTAATGAATTTATTATAAAAAAATTAAAATATTGTAAAATTTATATATATAATATTTTAATTTATTCATAAAAAATATAAGTGAATATTCTGTATTAAAACTAATTAACTTTGAGAATTTTTAACAATTAGTTAATGTTCATATAATATCTATAGCAATTAATGATTTTTTATTTACATTTTTCATTTAAAAGTTTTTAAATAATAGGAAATCAAATAATATTTGTTTAAAATAATTAAAATGATTATTTTTATATCTTCTATCCAAAGGTTTATATTTTAAAAAATTATGAAATTTGCAAATTCTAAGATATTTAATTTTTGAATTATTTTCGAATAATTTACCTATATTTAGGCACAATATTCATACTTTCATTTTCTAATATGCTATTAGTATTTTTTATTATATTCTGTGGTCCCTTAGACGAGTAAATGTGAAAAATAGATGTAATAATATTTAACATATAACATATATTTCTATGTTATTACGATATATTGTATTACATTTTAATATTTCTCAAAGTTATAGTAGTTATACAGAACACACACATAATATATATTATTTATTATATAACAAAATATATTTAAAAAAATAAAAAATAAAATATAATTAATAAATATTTTTGAATTTATTTTATCAATAGTAATACATATAGGGTAATCTATGCAATTAATATTTTTATATACTATTAGATATATAAAATATATGAGTTATACAAAAAATAATTTTAAAAGAAATAAATTATTTTAAAGAATG
>NW_006263513.1:1493236-1500402 GCF_000469605.1 Apis dorsata | reverse complement strand
ATAATGTGATAAATTTATAATAAATTTCTCTTAAAAATTCTATTATATTTAAAAAAGAAAACTATGAAATTATGAAATATACATATAAGATGCAAATATAAATTTTAATATTAATATAATATAATAAATTCAGTAAATCATCACCAATTTTTAAATGGTGTCATTTAATGATACCATTCTACTTTCTATAAAATACATATGTTATTTTACTTTCCTGATATATTTAAGATTATATTATGATATAATATATGATATAATATAATCTTCAACAATAAAAATATATAAAAATAATTTCATTAGAATTATTTATTATATTCTAAAAATAACATAGTAATAATAAAATAGCACCATTTATAAGTTTGTTTTTATAATCAAAATAGTTGTATACTATATTCAATTATATAATCTAACATAGATTACCCTATAATTTCTTATATATCCTTACTTAGGAACTATGAAGTTTATACATAAATATTTTATGTACATGTATATATGATACTTGTACATATACATTCATTTTTAACTTTGATTATTATAATATATTATATTATATTATATTAAACTATAATATATATTATACCTTTTTTAATCTTCTTTTTGTTTAGAGAAATAGAATACTATTTTGGCACAAGTAACTTAAATAATAATATGTATTTGGTTTGTTTGTTTTACTAATTCTTATTATAATTTTCAATTGGATGCAATTACTAAATGATCTTGACCATTTGTTATTGTAAAAATTGGACTATTTGATGGATCTTTGTAATCAAGTAATTCACTATCATAGCTGGTATCTGAAGAATCAATTTGTTCTAATCGTGATGAAGGTAAAAGAAATATTAATGAGATGGCTATTATCACATGCCATGCACTATGGACATACTAAAAAATAAATAATTTATATAATTTATATAATATCATAAATTATTCTCTATTTTTTTTAATATTTTATAGTTTATATTATATATACCTGATAATTGGATTCTGTTTCAACTAAAGAAAAGAGCAATAAACCTATAATTGCAAGTGTTAAACCAGTTAATAATTTTGATGTGTTAATAGGTTTTTTCCACTTTTTAAAGTGAAAACATCGATAAACATATGTCCCCATCTGAAAAAAAAAATATATTTTCAAAAAAAAGAAAAAGAAATCATACTGTTATAAATGTTTCTTTTATTTACTGGAATCATAATACCCATTCCTAAAGGTATTAATATACTAATAAGACTTGTTTTATTGGATTGAACACCAAAAGCTATAATGAAAACTCCAAACATATGACATACAGATACAAAATGAATTGGTAATTCAGCCATTGCAATAAGTGTTACCCAAAATGCTAATATACTTGAAAAAAAATCACTGTATTGTAAAACCTGAAATAAATTTAATAAAAATCTTTTATATGTAATATAAATTTTCGAAAATATTATTTTATGAAAATATAATTTTATTTTATATAGTCGCAAAATAAATATATGAAACAATTTTAAAATAATTTACGTACTTCATACTTTGCAATGCAATAAGTCATAACATGTTGATCACAAGCATGATACATAGAGGAAAAAAGCATAGTTGCTAAATATACTAATCCTTCGGTATACAATCCACGTTTAACAGCTAAGTATATAGCAGGTATAAAAAAACCATTACTTAAAGTGAGCATCAATGTTGTTATGAGAAGAGAAGATTCAGAATTAGCACTAGTAGCATCAGTGCAACCCCATCCTTTATATCCTATGTAATACATAATATTATATATATTTAAGTAATAATTACATAATTATAACACTAAATATGTTAAATAATAATTAAACCTTCAAAGCATTTACACGTTGTATAATAAAGAATATCATGATGAATTTCTTGACAGGTTCCATGATGACCACATGGATAATTTCCAGGAAATACACATTGTCTAGTCCTTATATCTAATGATACTAAAATTTCTTCCATTTCACAATTTACTGGTCTTCTATTTAATTAACAATATATTATTTTGTTTTATTATTATAAATAAAAATAATTTGTATATTATAATAAATAAAAAATTTATTTTTATTAAATATATACATATCTAATATTTTTAACATTTAATAAATAATATAACAACATAATCTTACCCATTAAAATAGCATGTTGCATCTAAGGTAACATACCAAGTATCTGGTTGTGGATATGGAATCAATAAACTTCCATCATGTTTATCAAACGAAGATAAGATCATTGACATTCTTGAATTCTCACATATAATATTATTCTTAATTCTATTTGGAATCCGTCCACGTCGAATACAAAGTATAACTTTTACTAATTGCTTTGTTATTATCTGAAAAACATATAATAAATTAAATAAAAAATTATAGTGAAAAATTTTCATCATTAGCTTACTTTATCCATTTCCAAACGAGCACTTATATCAAGTGTACCACCAATATCAATTAATGGTAAAATATTAAATTGTGTAATTACTGGATGTATATCAGTTAACATTACCCATGAAGTTAACCATTCTCTACCCTGAAAATCATATTTTATATGCACATAATTAATATATTTCTTATATTTATTATTAATTATATTTTATTAATTTTTTAGTTATATTATTAATTATATTAATATTATTAATATTATTAGTTATATTTATTATAAATTTAATACCTGTAATAGATAGGCTCCTGAAAATGTTTGCGAATGTTTAATTCTAACAAGTTGATATCTTGGAACACATGAATCATCAAAATTTTCATCTAATACATGAAATTGATTTTTCATGAAGTTATTTCCATTATAAAATGATTCATTATTTTTATTTTCATTATAATGCAAATGATTTGTTAAATCTTTCATATGCAATTGAGCTAATGCTTTAGAAAATGAAGGTGCATCTAAATATTGTCTTATGAAAGATTTTTCTGTTATTCTGATTGGGCATTCTGTAAAATGAAATACAATGAAAAAGATACATAAATTTCATATAAATTATATAATTAAAAATAAATATAATTAAGGATAAAAATAATAAAGTTACCAAAAGTAACTACTTTAACATTTACTTCAATAATGCTATCTGAAACAATCATCAAATAATAATAACTATCTTCATAAGGAGAGGATTCTATAAAAGTATATGAATCTAATATAGTTAAACTTTTATTTTTAATTGGTTGAGAATGATTGAAAATAGGCAAAGAACGTCCTTGTAGAACCATATTTTTTATACAAGGTTCATCTATACTATGAAATTTAAGCACTGTAAAATTACAACCCCAAATATCTAAACGAAAATTCCAAGTTCCTGATGGGATATATATCCTAGATAAAAATCCAATATATTAATCATTTTCAAATTTTGTTATGAGAAATATAGAGAAATTATATTCTTTACTTGTAGTAAGAAGTAGTTTCTTTTGTTCTTAAAATTTGTTGATAACCAATAGGAATATTTTCAATACTATTAATTTGTGTCCATATAGCTACCGAACCTATACTATAATGACATTTATGACCAAGTCCCTAAAATATAAAAAATTACAGAATTAATATAAAATAATCTTAGATTATTTTAAGGAAAGATAAATATCAAAGTATACCTGTTGCTGAACCTTTTCATCCCAATGAGATAAATATGCTCCTACAAACCAATCACCAGCTTCTGGTCCATAAACTGGAACAATTGCAGTTGTTTTTGGTTCAAATGTTGTAACTGTAGAAACTATAATAGTATGATTACGTTTCGGATACATATTACTAGGAAATGTATCATTATTTATAAATATCACAGGGTAACTACCCCATTGTAAGTATCTAAAAATTATTAGAAATGAATATTAGAAATAAATATCATATTATATCTCTTATGTATTCTTGAAAACAAAAATAAAAAAAATATTTACATATGTACATTTCTTTCTAGACAATCTTGACCATCCATAAATGCTGCAAATTGCCAAGTAGCTCTGAGTACTTCTTTTGGAACTGTGTAATGAAACATAACTACATCTGAATAACTTTTAAAAGAATGTAATAATCCTTCTTGACTTGCTTCTGGCATAATACATTCTTTAGCTTAAAAATATAATTTAATATAATTTAATAGCTTTAAATATAATTTTAATTATATATAAAATTAAACATTTTATATAAATTTATTTATATAAAACTATATAAAAATTATATTTAAATATTTAATATAATATTAAATATTTAAATATAATTTCTAATACTTGATTAAATACTTACATATAATACTTGATTGAATACTTAAATATTATAATTAATAATATATTATAATACTTAAATATTATAAAAATACATATAATTTTTAACAAGAAAAAAAGAAATATAAAATCATTTTAAAATATAACTCTTAAAATATAAATTTACAAAAGAAAAATTAAATTACAAATTTAAAAGATGAAAAAAAATATTTAGAAAATATATGTATATGTATAAATTTACCTGGAAAAAGTAATAAAATTAAAAGAACGTGAAATTGTAGAATCATAAGATATCGTCTAGAAAAATAACATATTGGAAGCATGATAACTTTTTTGACATTACAGAAAAATGGAAATTTCTTCTGATTAGATGTCTCTATTCACTTTTTATTAATTATCAATCATTTTTGTATTGTGATGATTCCTGTACATTTTGCACAGACAATAAATATCTGTGACTATTTTGCAATATTTGTGTCTAACAGTTTATATAGGTTTCGATCAGCTGTAGTGGAAAACATATAAATAGAAATAAAGGGTGGAATATAGATATGACAGTGATTTTACCGACAGACTAATAATCTATGCATAGATGATGTCATTAACTCAGATCACAAATATATTTATTGACAAAAAAAACAAATTTAATTATTTAAAAATTTATTTATACTTTCTATTTTTATTTAATCTTTATACAAACATAAAAAATTATCGAAAAAAAATTATTATTTAATATTATTATTGAAACATTATATACATAATATATATACATATATTATAATTTTCTTATATTAATTTTATTTTCAACATATTCATCTCAAAAGATAAAAAATAAAAAAATTCATAAAGAATTTGTTTCTTAATTTTTATCAATAAATATATTGAAAGAGATAAAAAAAAGAAAGAGATAAAAAAGGAATTTAACATAAAAATTAAGTCCAAAAAATTTAAAATAAATCAGAAATTTAACAGAAGATCGAAAAAATAGAAGAATTAGAAGAATTGTGCTATTTGTTTAATTATATTTTTATAATATAAATTAAAATTGAAATTTGAACAAAAATTTTGCATAAAAATTGAAAGAATATGGAAAATTTTCATATAAAATATATATTTTTATGAAATATAAAGTTTGAATGATAAAGATTTTTATTAAAATTTTTAATCCATATGTTTAATTAATACAAAAATGTTTAATTAATACAAAAATTTTAATAAAAAATCAATATTATTTTTTGAGCACATAAGATTAGAATAAATATAGATAAAGAAAGTAAATAGTAAGAAACAAATATAAGATAAATTTATGGGATTTAATTTAAGTAAGAAGAACAAATAATAAGGATAAAAATATAGTAAAAATTGATCGTTCATGCCATCTCTTGGATATCTCTTTAAAATCAGAGTAAGTTCTAAAAGTTTTCAGAAGATGTCACTAATTTTTAATTCTTAATCTACTTATCCTACTTGAAAAAATATTTTTAATACTTTAAAAGTTTTGTTGATAGTTAATTTTTGTTTTATCTCTATCTCTTTCTTTATCTTATTCATTATCTTATTTTATTTCATTTGTGGCATTCTTGACAGATATTGATTTCACAATTTTTATTATATCTATTCTTCTTTCATTATTCTATTTATTTATAAATGCTGTACAAATTTATGTACAAAATATATTATTTAAAAGTCATATTATTTTTTTAATTGCATCTTTGTCCAATATATTAAAAATCTAAATAAAATCTATTCGTTCTGATTTTTATATTTTTATATGTTATACATATATTTTATATACATGTACATATTTTTATATTTAGATATATATTTATATTTATAAAATATTGTTTTTATCAGCAATTTTAATAAATATTTTTAAAGTATTTCTATCTTAAAATTCTATTGCCGGTTTAAAATTTCCGCATCTTGGAAAATTTTTCGGAGTTTCTGGAATGTCAGATGGTTCTCCGACTTGTAAAGTGACTTCCATACCAGTTAGAGCATGGAAGATTTGATGACAGTGAAACAACCAATAACCTTGATAACAATTACATTATATAGAATTAAATTACATTTCTCATGAAATTAAAATAATATAATAATATTATTTTGAGAAAAATATAAAAAAAAATTCAAAATTATATATATATAATGGTAAATTTATTTTTCATTTCTTTGGATATTCCATATAATTATTTATCAGACTAAAATTTTTAAGACTACTATTTTCAAAGAATTACTATTATTTTTAAAGATTAAAAATTATTACCTGGATTGTTCGCGCGGAATCTAAGTATAGCGTATCCATTATTTGGTATTGGAAGGGTATCTTTTGCTGGAGGAGAAACGAAATTCCTTTCTATTTGATTATTATCGTCAAGTTCTTTGAAATATTCCTCTGTCATTTTAATATTCGTTTTTGTAATTGGACCCAAAGGTTGACCCATGGCCATAACATAAAATACGAATCCATGCATATGGAAGGGATGTCGTAAAATGTTTGTATCAACTGCAGAACAATGCAGAATGTACAACATTTGTATCAATATTTTCATTTTAAGTACGATAATTATGACGAAGAAAAAAAAATATCAATAAATAATTTGTTTCAAAATAAATTATATATAATATTGGCAGAAAAATATTAATCCATTTATTCGATTTTCATATATAACATTCAATATACTTACATCCATCAATCATAATAATTTCCACAATAGAATTTAATGGGATTTTAATCAAGTGAATACAACTGCACGGAGCTTTGGGATTGCAGTTAGATGGTAAATTCTCAGCGTTACAAATTATATCCGGTGAAATATTTTGCAATTGAGAAAGTGGTGGAGAAGATGGAGAAATTGAAATTATATTGTTCAACATAGTAATTGATGTAATATTTGGTGATGGAACTATTAATAACAAATTTAAAAAAAAGAAAGAATTTT
>NW_006263513.1:1482751-1492615 GCF_000469605.1 Apis dorsata | reverse complement strand
TATATATATATATATATATATATTCATGTCATATTTTGTTCAAATCATTTTGTTCAAACCATTTTTTTTTCAACCATATTTTTTTCAAAAATGAAAAGAAAATAAAATAATCGAAAAGTTATATCTTACCAATAAAATTCTTGTACGTGTTCGGTGTGAAAAGTTCTTTTGGTTTATAATTATATGAACCTATGGTTAAAAATAGTTTCACATCAGGTTTTTTCTTTAAAATATCTGAATCAATTGGCAAGGCATGATTTAATTTATTGCCACAAATTTGATCTGGAAATGAAACATTGCAATTGTTGGCTGCCATATCCAATACCTATGTTATATAAAATGTTTTGTTATAAATTATTTTTTTAATAACTAGAATTGCTATGCTAAAAGAATTAATG
Organism: Apis dorsata; assembly: GCF_000469605.1. Taxonomy (NCBI): domain Eukaryota; kingdom Metazoa; phylum Arthropoda; class Insecta; order Hymenoptera; family Apidae; genus Apis; species Apis dorsata. The sequence continues at coordinate 1,492,217 of NW_006263513.1, read as the reverse complement.
ATACAATAAATTTTTAAGTATATTAAAAAAACATCATTACATAATATTTCATAATTTTCTTTTAAATAATTTTATAAAAAATGATTTATTTAATAAATAATCTCTAATATAAGATCTCTTAATAAGTAAAGACATAATAATAATAACAAAAACGAGAAAACTCTTGCTTTAATTCAATTATCATATTTTAGTTTTATTTTATTTAATTATTTTATATAAAATAGCGAAAAGGAACTTACAATTCCAGAAGTAAGAGGATTATCATGAGTAGGTTCATCTGTGTATAATGTAGTTGACGCTCCTTCATATTGTAAAATGGCTAATTGTTGCACACGATTATGAATACATTCATCTAATCCACGAAGTTGTATCCAATATGCACCAGGTTCTCGATCGGTATTAATGATAAAATCGTATCGTTCCCCTATAAGAATTTTTTAAAAGAATAATTAAATAAACAGAATTTAATTTTATGCATTTTTATCAACATCATACCAGCAAGAGAAACTATAGAATCAACTACTTCAGGTTTTAAAAATTGACCATCAGAAGCAATAACGGTAAGATTATGATTTTCGACGATTAACTCTGCAGCACAAGAAGTACAAAAAGAATTTATGAAACGGAAACGGTAACGTTGATTAGCATCTACAGTAATCATTTCAAAAGGAATATCTGTTGTAACGCCACTGGAATCCTATAACACGTGAAATTACAAAAAATTTGAAATTTGAAGTAAAGATACAATTCTTTAATTAACATTAATATTTTATAATTAATAATATTCTTATTTTAGTCATTTATTGGATAAAATCTTATAATTAAATATATTTTTTATTTTAAAAAATAAAAATATTCTTACTATGAATCTTCCTTTTCCATTGATTAAGAATGAATCAGCAATTTGTCGAACCGCACCAGCTCTACGACCTGGAAATCGAGCTGTAGACTCTTCCTTGAACCAGTCATTAGCAATAATTATATGATTTGCTAAATCGAAGTCATAAAGATTCGAATAAAGTTCATTTTCGATTGATTCTCGAACAATGAAACTACCAAATATACCATCTAATTTCTGTGCTGCAGTATGAGCATGCCACATATGAGTACCATAGTTATTAGCAAAAAATTGATACCTAAGAAAAAATTTTTCATTTAAAATTATTGACAAAACTTCTATATTCTATGAATATAGAGGAAGAAAAAGATTAATTTTTATTTGATAAAATTAATATATTATCTTGATTTTTGTTTGTAATGATGATTTTGATCATATTTTATTATTTTATAATAAAATCTCATCAATAATTATTCTAGTAAATAAATTGTAATATTCTTGTTTTTAATTTCCTTAAGATCCTATAAATTATGCAAGATAAAATAATTAAAACAAAGTAATAGATGATTAATAATACCGCCATGTAATACTTTCATATTTTGAAATACAAAATATTCTTTAATAATTAAAAATCATTTCAAATTTTTTTAATTTAAAAAATTATGTCAAATTTTACCTAAACGTATCGTGCATCAAAATCGGACATTGTGTCAAGTGTGGAACACCATCATAATGAGGAGAACCTTGTTGGAAAATACCATGCCAATGAATAGTCACTGAATCTGAGGCTAAGAGATTAACAACATCAACAACAACATAATCTCCTTGACAAACTTGTATACTTGGACCTGGTATCATTCTATTGACAGTTAAAGCCATTCGTTGTGTTCCATCTCCAGGAACGCATTGGCAATCGGCGCATAAGCTATTTGTAATGTTCGGTATGCATAGATTGCATGCGCTAGAAATAAGAAATTATTTCTTAAATAATAGCTTTTTAATTTATTTGTATTATATTACTATTATATATTATAAAGAGTAATTTTTTCATATATCTATTATACATAAACTATGATATATTTAAAATAAAATAACAAACAAGAATATAACTTCTTAAACAACAAACTAATTAATAATATTGTTCATAATTGAAAGATTACCGATAGAAAATATTTTTAAGATATTCAATTTTTACTTAAATGGAAGTTCAATGAATTTTTAATTAATTTGATATAAATATAATAAATATAATATGTAATATCCTCGATATATTACTTACTAGCCATTAACAGGATAACGTTCAATCACAAATTTATAATAACATGTTTTTGAATCTCCTGTTCTACATGTACGTGCACATTCGATAGAATTCGACAAGAAAACATTCTGAAGAAGTTCATCATTTAAACAATTTGTTTCATTAATGACTGGCATGCCACATATTCCAGGCGAATAACCCGCGATAATAGATTTTGCAGTTACATTCTGATTTACTATTAAAAAGTTGTATTAAATCATTTATAAAACTCTTTAAATAACTTTAACTAAGAGAATGGAAAATTATTGTACATTTGAATTCTGATTTATAATGATTTTCTAATTAAAAATTGTAAAAAAATAGTAAATCCGATAATATTTAATTTTTAAATTTTTTTAATTTTATAAGCAGATGAAAATAATGAATTATCTTTTCGAAAAAAAAAGAATTCATACCGGTGAGAATGAAGAGAAAAAAAAACATTTCTTGTATAATATTCATTATAGGGAGACAATACAAATTGACCGCAAAATTTAGAATTCATATACAATGAACAATACTTACTTTATAATACAATTCATTATATAAATTTATTATAAGATAAGAGATGATAAAATAAATCATAAGATTAATATTTTTTCGATACATTTGATATTTGATTTCGTTAATAACACTTTATGTGTATATATGATAATAAATTAATATAATAAAACAATATTGCTAATAATAAAGTACTTGCTATATGCATCTATAATAAAGAAAAATAATATCTTTTTATTGCATCAAAATTGTAAATATCATACATGTAAATAAAATAATGAAATTGTAATCCGATTAAGTAATCCTTTTTTTCTATCAAATCGTGGTGTATATCGATAACAAAAAATTTTGTATGAATATATTGAAAAACTTCCAATGAAGTTAGAATTTTTAAGATTGATTTGATATTTTTTATTAAATATTATAATGCATGCTTAATTGTTGCACTTTTAATTGACACAGAATTCTTCTTATTAATCTTTGAAATTGTTTCTAGAATAGATATAGATGTTTTTTCTTTTTTATTTCATTTCTATTTTTCTAGATTTGTGTCAATTAAGTTTGTTACATTTAAAATATAATAAAATAATGAAAATATATATATATATTGATTTATAATAATATAGATTGTTTATTTTTATAAACAATTGATTGATCGATGATTTTAAGTCATTTGTATTGATATAATAATAAAATAAAAATGAAATTTTTTATTCTTAAATAGATTGTTCTAAAATTCAATTTTTTATTTATAAAAGTATTTTTAAGTATTTGAAACGAAAATATATTCTAATATTAACATTTTTCATTCAAAATTTGCTCACACAATATTTTTCCAATTGTAAGTTACATACAATTTTAAAATATGTAGAAATAACTGTTTCATATCTTTTTATTATTTTTGTATTAATAATATGATTTTAATTTTTATTTAAATATCTAAATATAATTCTTCTATTCTTGATTACTTTTTATTAAAATTCAATTTTAATAATCAATATTTTTATAATGATATATTTCCAAATATATAAATATAATTTTTATAAAAAAAAATTTATATATAAAAAAATTAAAACTTTCTAATCTTAAAACAATTTTTTTTATTTTTTAATATTCGTTCTTTAATCTATCTGATATCAATCTATATATATCTCTCATATCTTATATCACTCATATCTTATTTATGAAACACTTTTACAAGAAATATAAGAAGAAGAAGAATTTTAAAATAAATAAGATAATTTTTTATCAATCTCTGTTAATATATCAATAGAATAGAAATATTAGATCAACAGTATAGATTTTGTTTTTTATCGTCATGATGTTTTATCATGTATTAGTTACAGTTTTAATTATTGACTTCGTAGTTACTGGTAAATTTTCAAGAAATTCAAGAAATTTGAAATAGTTAATTTTTAAAAAATTATTTGTTGTTTTAAATCTAAAAATAAATTATAAAAATATTTAATTATATAAATAGTATAATGAAATAATAATAAAAGTAATAAAAAAATTACGTTCAAGTTCTTATTTTAAATTGAAATTACATTTGTAAATATATAATATTTAATAATATTTTTAATAGTGTATTTTTGATTTCAGGATTTGTAAGTCCACGTATAGTGGGTGGTCATGATGCTGGAGATGGTGAATATCCTTATCAAGTATCAATTAGATTAAATAATTATCATATATGTGGTGGATCTATTATTGATTATTATACAATCCTTACTGCTGCGCATTGTATTTATCGGTAAACCTATAAGAAAAAAAATTTGCTTTAAAAATATAATAATTAAAAAATCAATTTATGTTATGTTAAAATTATTATTTAATTTTTTATTAATCTTATACTTATAGAAAAAATGCATCAGAAATAACAATTGTTGTTGGAACCAATTATTTATCTTCTGGTACTATTTATGTCGTTAAGGAAATGATTTGGCACGAAAATTATAATGAAATCATGATCATAAATGATATCGGTTTAATACGTATAAAAAATCATATAAAATATAATAAAAAAGTTCAGCCGATTTCACTTGCATCGAATTATACATCTGAAAATACAACTGCTGTGATAACTGGTTGGGGACAATTAGTAAGTTTTTAAAATGTAAATTATATATATGAACAAAAATAATTTTTTATATGATAAAATATAATTACCTGTAATTTATTACTATAATGAGTAATTTACAAATATTAAAATATTGAGCTTTATTAAAATGTATGTTAATTTTTTTACAGAATAAATTAATATCTATAATTCCTTATGAATTGCAAGTATTAAATGTGACTATAATATCGCGAGAAAAATGCGAATATATATATAATAGATCAATGAAAAATAATATATGCACGTTAAATAAAAAAATTGAAGGAGTTTGTATGGTAAAAATCTATTATATATTATTTAAATACTTTAAATAATGAAAGATTTTGTTATGCTTTGCAATATTTCATATATTTCTTTTTAGTATGACCTCAACAGAATCAAATTTTATAAAATATGAAATTCTAATTTCTTATTAAAATTCCATAGAATTAAATTTTTTATGAAAAATGTTTTATGATTGATATTTATTATTTTTAATATATAATATTGTTATTTCATTCTTTAAATTATATTTTCAATATTATATTATTGAAAATGTAAGAGTTGAAATATTAAATCCTTGATCTTAAAAATAACATAAATTTTTATTTTTAATCATTAATATATCATATCCAAACATCATATTTTAATTTAATTTAAATTTATTGTAACTCATATTAAAATTTCTTGTTTTAGGGCGATTCTGGCAGTCCTTTAGTTGTAAATGGCAAAGAAGTGGGAATCGTTTCTTTCGGTGTACCATGCGCAATAGGTTTTCCTGATGTCTATACTAGTGTATTTTCTTATAAAAGCTGGATAAAAGAGAAGATAAAAAATTGGAATGTAGCATCTCAAATAAATCCAAATATATGGATTGTCTTATTAATGTTTATAATATCAATGATGATATCCCGTTTACATTCATATGAAAGTTACAATTAAAAATACGATTAGTATTAAATTTAAATCAGAATAAATATTAGCTATTATATAATTGAAAAACAAAAATGAAAAGATAAATAAATTTTTTAATAATTTAGTTTATACAATGGAAAATATTATAATAAAATTATATTGTACTATGTAATTTATGTATGAACAAATTCTTTTATTTTTATATATTGTATAATTTTATAATAAATGAAAAAGAAAAATTATTTTTTCATAGAAATATATTTATTTATAATATTACAAAAGATATGTTCTTTTATAATATTTTAAAAATAAGATTAAAAAAATAATAATTATGAATTAGTACAATTTAATTTATTAAAATATAATTACAAGATATAATTTATCAAAATATCTATTTTATTATTCAATTTAATTCATTTTTATGTTTTCTATCCTAATTTCAGGCTTATAATTATCATATCTCAGAAAATGGGAAGGTATAGAAAATAAATCATTTTGTTCTCCAATATTAAGAACTATCTCCATATCAATTATTTGATATAGTGACAATGGAATAACCAATATTTTTGAAAAGAAATATCGTTTAATTTTATCAATAATAATAATAAATGATAAATGATAATATTAACGCCTTTATTAAAATATTTATAATATTTATATTTCAAATATTTATAAATATAATATAATATAATATAATATAATATAATATAATATAATATTTATAAATATATTTGAAACATTTTAATTTCATACATTAATTTAAGAGAATTTTACGTTATGAGAATTACGTTAATTTCAGAGAATATTTTTCAGAGATAAATATGAATTATATACCTGGATTATCTGCATAAAACCGAATTACTGTATATCCATTATTCGAAACAGCAAGAATATCTTTGTTGGAAGAATCGAAATTATTTTTAAATATAAATTATTTTTAATTTGAATTTGGGATAAAAATTCTAAAAGAATTATTATTTAAGATTAATTAAAATAAAATAAAATAAAATAAATTAATATTGAAAAATGATATATACAAACATCAACATTTTTTAAAAATTTGTTTTATTTATTGTACACTAGAATTTGCAATCATTTGCGATTTTTCTTGTATTATTTGCTCAGCATGATATACTTTCCAACAAATAAGGTAATCTCTAGTAATTTTAAATAAAGTATAATAGTTAATCAGAAGAAGCAATGTTATTGATAATACTTGATACCAATCAGTTGTGCGTAATAAAATAAATAATTGTGCACACACAAGAAGAAGCTGCAAGCCCAACATTGAGCAAAGTAACATTGTGGGATTACTAAATAAAGCCTATATAAAATAATTATAATATTAATTTACAATTTTCTTAGTAAATTCATAAATGTAATCAAAATAAAATTTTTAATGAGATTTTAATGTTTATCACATACATAAAATCTATAATGATTTGAATTTCCTGGTTCTGCCACAGTGCATAAACCTTCTGAACGATAAATTTCTTTGTTATGTCTAACAACTGAACCATGAGGCCATAACACTGAATCATTCCAGGCTTGAGCATAAGTGTGACTATTTCGATTTTCAATTTTAACCCATCGACCAAGATGTAATGCTGCTCTATGTAAAACGTCACAATACCTAAATAATTACAGTATTCATCAAATTTCTGGAAATGAATTGTTTAATACAACATTCATATTGTACATTCTTACAACAAAAAAATTGTTATAGAACTTATATAATTTATATGAAATATGAATTTATATAAGATCATATAAATAAGATCAAATATAATAAGATCATTAAGTAAGATCATATAAATATATACCTGACAGGATAAGTATGTGTAAAATGAGCACTTATTCTTTCAAGCCAGAACATAATAACATGTTGCACAACCCATGAAACATTAAAATGTAAATGTTGAGGTACAAATATAATAGGTGCAATACCACATACATAAGCACTACTAGAGGATGCAAATAAAGCTCGTTTTAAACGACGATTAAAATCAGATCTTAATGTTGAAACTTCTGCTCTGATTGCCGATGCATTTAATGAACAATTATGTAAAGGTTTATCTGTAAAAGAAAAAAATTATATTTTATATGTATAAATAAACCAATTTATAATAATAATTATAAAAATATAATATAATAATAATTATAGTTATTATTAATATATAAGATATATACCTATTAGAAATTTTGTTTTTTTTTCATCTTTGCTATATAAAGGTATTGCTGATATATCAAAAAAAGGTGCTGCACTTATACCAAACATTACAAAATATACAGATAAACTTCTGAAACAAAGTACAATAAAAATTTCTGATATTTCATATTATATATATATTACATATATAAATTAATATGTATTATAATGAAAAATTATAATTTAATAAAATAATACAAACGGATAACATAAATAAAAAATTTTCATTGAGTTATGTTTTTCAGCCATATGATAAAGACACCAACATAATATATTCATCACAATGATTAACAAGGTTATCCTGTAAAATAATATTTAGAATTATTTATATAAATTTATATATTATGTATTTAATTTATAGTAAAACATACCTCATCATTTTTTGAGCAGTAGATAACCAACGAATTGGTGATGAAATATCAATAATTCGACGCAATAAAGAATAAATAAATTGTCTTGCTACCATAGTTATAATAAATATAAGTAAATAAGGATCTATTAAATAGAAATTCTGAAAAATTAAATAAAAATTAATTATATGTTTTTATTAATATATATAATAAATATAATAAAATAAATATAGTATAATATGAGATAAAAATATGAAAAATGAATTTTGATTTGAATATAAAATAATTTAAATTACATACCATACTATAATTATTATAAGAATGAGGTAACCACCATACAGTTCTATATAAATTAAGCATTTGTAAAGAAGCTGCAATAATTGATACAACTAAAGATAATGCTTCAAATGATAAATGACCATCCACAGGTACAATTGGTATAGGTACATGTTTTGGTACCAATGCTTTTATTCCACAAGGTTCTTCTGATTTTTTATCATCTGCACCACTACCTGCTGTTCTTTCTCCACTATTACTTCGGATACCATTATTTGAAGACATAGTAAAATTAGTTTGAATTTTAGCTTGTCCATTTCTACTAGCTGCATTACGTCTTCCACTAGGCATAATGTATGAGTTTACATTTCAAATATTTATTCTAATTTATTTTAATTTATTATTGCTTTTATATGTGTCTAATTGCTTTTAAATAAAAAATGGTTTTTATAACAACATAATTGGATTTAATAGTTACTAATTAACAAAGTTGTATTTCAATTTATATTTTTGCACAATTATAGGAGATATAATATTCAAAATCCATATATATATATTATTTATATATATGTATATAGAATATAATTTTTATTTACTTAAATTTATATATTTTTACATATTTTTAGTTTCTTTTAAGAATATTAATGTAACATTATTTTTAATAACAAAAGAAATACATAAAAAAATCAATAATTCTTTATATAAAGAAATTAATCGATACAAGTGTTTATGTTTTTGTTTTGTCCACAAATAAAATATATATATATATAAATATACATATATATATATATAGGATTTATATATAGAATTTTACGAAACTAGGATCTTACTAAGTTTGTAAAACAAAATAGAATTCCTGAAGTGAATGATGATAAATACGATAATAAATAGCGCACTCTATACGGAAAGTGAATAGATTATAAATTTGATTAAAAAAAATATATAATTATAAATATTATTAATTTATTTATATAACTAAAAT
>NW_006263513.1:1479235-1482332 GCF_000469605.1 Apis dorsata | reverse complement strand
TTTTATAATAAATTTTATATAAAAATTTTTAATTTTAATTTACTTGAAATTGAAGTCTTAAATTTTATTTTTTTTTTAATTTATTTTTTTATGTAAAATTATCTTTTATTTGATTGTATTATTTGTTCTGAGATTTAATGTATACATTAAATCTATTTTAAATTTTAATTTTAAATTTTAAAAATATTTAAAATGTTTAGTTAGGTGTAAAAGATAATAAAATTCAAAAATTAGTAATTTAGCCCTCCAAAAGATAGTAGTTTTCCTAGATGGCACTGTTGATAATATAAAAAATTTATATTATTTATGAAATAAATTGAACTTTTTAATCTAATAAAACAGCCCTTTAATTATTTGATATATTGATATTTTACAAAAATGTTTATAAATAACTATTTCTTTGCACAAGATACATATAATAAATAAATGTGTTTAAGTGACAGTGTATGTCAGTCATGTTGTTTGTTTTAAAATTGATTTTTTGACTAAACTATGAAGAATTGAAACTTATAGTGCAGTGATTATTACTTTTAAAATATCTTTTTTTAAATGTATGTGTATTTTATATAAATTTTAAATGTTTATTTATTTGTCTTGCAAATAATTATTCAATATTAATAATTTTAAATTTCTAAAAAAAATATCTTCTCTTTGAAATATAGCCTTTTTATTTTGATAAATCAATTAATAAATTAAAATTCTTTTAATTATTTTTAATAAATAACATAAAAATATTAATAATTTTAATTATTTTTTAATATATATACATGTATAGATGTTTCATCCTCTACAAATAAAACATGAATGTATGAGAATAGAAGATGTTAACTCTGATGATAAAGTTAATGCTCCAAATAATTCCAAATATTCATTTATTGAAGAAGATTATAAATATAATGAATTATCACAATTTTGGAATCATGCACAGTTATCTAATGAAATACATTCAAAAAATCAAATCCATGGTCAATGCAGTTTATTTCAAACTGAAGTAGGTTTTATAATTTCAATAAATATTATAAATATTTAAAAATATATAATTTCATTTAAAATTATACATTATTTAATTTATTAATTTATTAAATTCAAATAATTGTAAATATAAAATCATACAATTTATGCAATATTTTATTAAGAAACTAATCATAAATATTAAATATTTTAGGAAAATAATTCATTAGCATATATGAAAAATTATGTACAAAATAATACAATTTTTCAAGTTAATCAGGAAGAAAGTTTGAATCAAATGAATCAAAGACATCATATAGATATGACTCAAAAAGCTGAACAATCACAATTTCCTCAAATCAATAATATACAATCAACAAAATTTGTAAATCAAATAACAATTTCTGAACCTATATCTCCTATAAAATCTAATCGTCCTGGAAGACCATCTAAAAATTCTTCAGAATTAAATATAGGAAAAAAACTTAAATGTCAATGTGAAATATGTTTTAAAGAATTTGGACATAAAAGTAACTTATTTATACATATGAGAACTCATAATGGAGAACGGCCTTATAAATGTAATCAATGTGGGAAATGTTTTACCCATAGTGGAAATTTAGCTATCCATATGAGGACACATTCTGGTGAAAGACCTTATGGTTGTCAAATATGTGGAAAAATGTTTAGTCATAGTGGAAACTTATCAACACATTTAAGAACTCATTCAGGTATAAAACCATATAAATGTACTGTATGTGGTAAAGAATTTAGACATAGTGGAAATTTATCAATTCATGAAAGAATACATTCTGGAATTAAACCATTTCAATGTAAAGTTTGTGGAAAAGACTTTTATCATAGTGGAAATTTAACAACTCATATGAAAAAACATATTATAAATATTAATACTAACATTAATCAATATGATAATGAAAAACAAGAAATGAGTGGTGCAGTAAATCTTAATACAACTAGAAATTCATTCAATAATTTACCATTAACTCAAACTACTGATATTAAAATAATGTCTAATATAAACAATATTGTTCCTATAAAAAATGAAAGTAATGATGAATAAACTAATAGTAAACTATTCTAACATAATTAAAATTTTGCCATCAACAAAAATTTTAATATACTGAGTAAATATATTAATGATAGTTCAACTTATAAATTTATTTTATAACTATAATTACTGTAAAAATGTATTATCAGAGTTTAAATTTTGTAATAATTATTATTAATATCATATCAATGATTATGAGTATATAAATATATATATTTTTTTATATGTAAGTTTTATATTATAAAAAATAAGACCTATTTAGATAATATATAATATGTAATCATGTTATAACTATATGAATATAATTAAAAATATGTGCAATTTTATATAATACATTAAGCATTTATATAAGTTTATTTATATATATAATAATTTTTTATTTTATTATTTATGTATATGTATAATGCTTATTCAAATATTAAATATTTAAAAAACTTTTATTATATATTCTATTTTAAAGAATGTAATATGAAAAAATATACTAAATATATACTTTTTTGTACAAAATTTATTTTTATTATTGTTATGTATAAAAAACATCGAAAGTATGCTGAAAAATTTTGTATAAATATTAATTATGTAATAATTCTGTGATATTTAAAATTTTTAAATTTGATATAAATATTTTATATTCATTTTCTTGACATATTCTCTACTTTTAAATAAAATATTAAATAAATTTCTATAAAAATATTGATTTATTAATAATGTATTTATTTATGTGATATACAGGAATTATTAAGTTTAATTACTAATTAAATTAAGTTATAATTAATATTTTTTATTTCAATTATTACATTGTTAATAAATAATATATATACCATAAAAAATTGCTTACTATTACATAAAGATCTCAAAAAAATTAAAAAAAAATGTTATTTAAGTAACATTAAAAATAATTTAAAATTTTCTTCTTATTAAATACAATACATTTCCATAATGTAACATATATATTTAATATAATAATATATATATTTATTACTATTACTAATATTTTTTGAGTTTAAATATAATAATTATTTTATAATTTTATATGTATATATATTTTATGTATATGTATTTGGAATATTTCTTTGT
>NW_006263513.1:1475573-1479104 GCF_000469605.1 Apis dorsata | reverse complement strand
TAAAAATAAATTTCTATAATGTATCAGTTTTCCAATTTTTCTAGATTATGATTATTTTTATAAAAATTTTTACATAAATCTTAAAATTGAAATAGAGATCTTCAACAATTTTTGGTAATAACTGGAAGTTTTTGTAACTTCTTTTTAACAAAATAAACTAATATATATAATTCATATACAATAAGTATTAATATATAATATTATATTATATAAAATTAATTATTTAATTAATATTATAAAGTTTTAGAAATATTATGAAGTCAAAAAAATTACATGTTATATATTCATTCTTGTTAAAATCATTGGTATAGACTAGGAAAAATGTAAATGTATGATATAAATATTTTTTAAATTAGAAATTGTTAGATATTTCTAATATGAGATAAGTATATCTGATTTGTGTATGCGTATATATAAAATTATGTGCATATGTGCATGTATATATATTATTTTGTTTCCAATTATAAAATTTACAACAAGCAATAATTAAAAAATTTTTAAATATATTTTTAAAAATAATTATAAAAGTTTAATTAAATGCACAATTTTAATCAAAATATAATGCTAATCCAAAATGTTTTTATCTCTAAAAAAATAAATTAAAATTTGAAATGCAATTATGTTATACACATCTAATGTGCACTTAGATTATATATATTTGATTATCGTATTACACTTAAAGGCACAGTCATATTTCGCGGTAATCGATGAGTAATACTTGCAGCAAGATTTTCAGGCAATTCGTACCAAATAAATTTTTCATTAGCAGGTACATTTTCCACAGGTAACTTAAATGATACTAATAATGTTAAACAAAGTCCATCTCCTCCTTGTCCTCCACTAAATTCTAGAGAAAGTACTCCATGTGGTTTATGTTGTGCTACTCCATTTCCAAATAATTCCTAAATAATTTATATCAAATAATAATATAAAATTATATTATATCAAAATAATATATAATATGTATTTAAAATAAAAATTTACCTTCATAAAATTATGTAGAGTTGAAAGAAGATTGCGATTTGGATTAATTTCACAAATTGGTAAATGAAATGGCATTGCATTTGATATAAGAATATGCAATTTATTCCTGTTGATAAAATATATTATAATATAATTATATATTAATTTATAGATAAAAAAATGATAAAATAGTAATTTTTGATAAATATTATTTTCACTGCAATCAAATATGTTATTTACAGAAAACTGTTATAAAGAAAATATTAATTTATTTACATTTTTTATTAGTCAAATTTATAATTACATAATTAAAATATAATTAGTAATTTTATAATATATATATTATAATAAAATTTATATTATTATTTTATATTATTATATTATGTATTATATTATGTATTATAGTAATTAATAATAAATCTAAGAGTATTAATTGTGATTTAATTGTAAAAATTTAAATTGTTAGTATTATGAGTTTTAACAGAAATGATAAAAATAAAAAATTATATTTATTGTTATAAATGTATATGTACAAGTGCATGTGCATGTAAGTGTACCTACTATACTCCAACCTAAGCCTTCATCCATATTCACAGTCATAATCAGATTGTTGCTGTTCTGTTATGAAAACTATCACCAGTGACCTTACTGAAAGCGTAAATACTAAAGAATCAAGCATAAGCAATGATATACTTAAAAATAAATTTCAAACTTCAGTGTAAAATAAAGTTAAATAAAATATGTTTCAAATGAATATAACTTACGTTGCTCTTTTCTTTGAGGTGATTATTAGTCGTAATAATAATTTGTTTAATGGTGTACTAATTGGCATTAAATTCGGATGTTGTGAAACATCTTTATTCGTGATATAAATTTTACCTCTTTCTATCAAAGATACAATATCATGTGATCTGAGTGTTAAATCATTTATATTACTTATCCAACATGCTTGCAATGATTCTTTATTTGCTTCTTCTAATGTTTTCAATTTACCACCAATTATTTTGCCAGTAAATACAAATCGAAACCATGAACCAGTTGCACATTCTATTAATATCAATGTCTCTGGTTGTAATATAAGTCCAGTTTCTTCTAAAACTTCTCTTTTAACAGCTTCTAATAAATTTTCATTAGGCTCAACTCGACCAGCAGGTAAATACCATTTTCCATTGCAAGTAGATTTAGCTTCTTGCATCATTAATATTTCTCCTTGATTATTTATTATTACTGCAGCAACAATGTATGTTACAGTTTTCTGACAAATTGGTATATAAGTACTAGATACTCCTGTTTCTCCTATATTTTTTATTGTATGTTAATAATAAATAATGATTACATAAAAAAAATTAAGATTAGCAAAAATTTATTTAAATCAAGATTAAATGTATGAATTAAAAATTAAAAAGATTAAACATTTTATAATTTCTACCATATTTTTTATTTATAAGTTTTATAACTATGTAATAAATTAAAATTAATATATATATATATAAAACATGTAAAAAATAAAATATTAACATATAAAATAATGTATAAAAATATCAATAAAATATCATTTTCGATATTTAATTATTTATAAATTTTATTTTTACCTATTTCATTTTGTACAGCATGGATGGTTTCATGCGTATCATCAATTTCTAAAGGATGACCACTTAACAATAATTCAATTTGTTTTTCGATAGTTAACGACATGTCAGTATAACAATAATGATTTTAAATTATACACGAAATAAAAATTATTATTAAATACCAAATTATATATTAAATATCATATATCATTATTAATTTAATAAGTAAAGGTTATAAACAAAGTAAAAGTGATAATGATCAAATATAATCGAATGGTATTCTATTCTAGATGTATCTAAGTCATTATTATTCAGTCAACTATTCTCATTCATATTGAATTCCCTATGTAATATTTAGAAGTTTTTTACAAAATAATATATATATATATATATATATAAATATAATAAAAACAAAAGAAAATACAAAAAAAAAATAATATTTAATAAAATAAAAATTATTTCAACAGAAAAATATATTTATATTTATAGAAATAATAAAATAAATAATAAATTTAGTTTAAATAATATAAGCTACTTTGCAAAAAGTTTTTAAATTATTATGTTCTATTATTTTAAAATTCAATGAATATTATTTTTAATATAAATGTAATCATAAAAATAGTAAATGCTATTATCTAGGGAATGCAACTGTCACAGTCATATTTTACTAGCATATTCGTATCAACTATATATAAAAAAATCAGTTTTATACAAGTTATACCAGCTGAAGTTTAATAAAGAAATATTTACGTACAATACATAATGTAATATGAAAAGTGTTTATATAAAAAATAAAAATAAAATATTCGAAAATGGAAGTTTTAAATGTATTAATTATAATAGGTCTCATTCATTGTTCGCTATTCTTTTTTGACACAATTTTTAAGGTATAATTTATTGAATGTATTTTCAAATATTTTTAAAATTTTGAAAAAATAAATATTTATTTAAATTAAATAATTAATAATTAATTTAAATAAATTAAATAATTATTTTG
>NW_006263513.1:1459962-1475309 GCF_000469605.1 Apis dorsata | reverse complement strand
AATATTAATCTTAATAATGATTTCAATTATATATCTTTAAATAATTATGAATTTTATTTTACAGACATGTTCACATTATCCTTACTTATATTTTTTGAAAAATACTGGATTAGAAGTTCAAATATTACGAATAAAATGGTTTACTACAGCATTTAATCGTAAGATAATTAAATGGGGAATGGATCGTTCTAAATTTTGGACTGTTTGGTTTAATGCAGGAGTGATTGTTAGTGTTATTATTTTACCTATTGCTACAATTGCAATTTTAAGAATGACATTCAATATATGGACTAATGGACCATCTATTGACAATACTAATTCTGAACCTTTATTAGAACCTATGGTAATTATAATTTAATATAACATTTAAATATTTATTTTAATGAAATAATTTTTAAAGATAATTTAATGAAATAAATTCTTATAAGAAAATTATATTTTAAATTTAATTTTTTTTATATAAAATATATCAAATATAAATTATATTTAATAATATTTTATGTTTACTAATAAATTTAATAAAAAATTTTATTTGATAAAATTAAATAATATATGTTTTATTAAATAATACATCTTTATTTTCTACAGTTACCTGGAATAGATGTGCCCTTTAATGAAATTGGATATTATATCATTACATTAGCAATTTGCAGTATTATGCATGAGTTAGGACATGCATTGGCTGCAGCAAGAGAAGATGTTCAGTTATTTGGTCTAGGAATACTAATTGCATTTACAATACCTATAGCTTATGTACATATAAGCAGTGAACAACTTAGTTCATTACCATTAAAAAATCAACTAAGAGTTACTTGTGCAGGAATTTGGCATAATGTAGTACTTGCTACAGTGGCTGCCACCATTCTTATGCTTTCTACATGGTTGTGGGCACCATTTTATGCAGTGGGAAATGGAATTTATGTAAAAACTATTTTACCTGTAAGTTGATTAATCATGTATTTTAAACTGTCAAATTAATGTATATGAATTAATATAAATTATAAAATACATTTATAACATTAAAATGTTATAGCTTATTTCATAATATATATTTTTTTTAAATGCTGGTAATCTTCGAAATAAATGAATATATTAATATATTAATAATTATTATATTTTATAAACTTATTATTTAATGTAAATAAAAAAATTGATTAAGATAAAACTAATCATGAAATATAAAATTAGAAATTGTAAATTCTTTCTATAAAAATTTACATATTAATTTATAGAATTCACCTGTATTAGGTCCTACAGGACTTCTTGAACAGGATGTAATATATGAGATAAATGACTGTTCTATAAAACATGCTGAAGACTGGTATGATTGTATATTGAATACAATTAATCAACCAGCTCTTGGATATTGTGTTAAACAATCATTTATTCAGGTAATATCTTCTATATAATTTTTTTTAATATTATTTATTTTATTATTACAATAAATAAATATTTCATTTTTATATTTTAAATCAATAAATAGGAATATGATGAATCAGTCCCATCAAAACAGAAAACTAATGGTGTTATTAATTGTTGTACACCAGATAGTGAAGCAATTGGAAATTTATGTTTTGAATATATTGAAGGGCCTCAAGCAGCTCCTTTACATTTGCCACCTCATTCTTGTCTTCCAGCTAGAACTATGATCAATCAATCACAAAATTTTTGTCATGCTAGTTACCAATGCATATTTCATGATACTCATTGTTTAAGACCTTCCCTTGATAATATTACTAAGGTGTGTATATAAGAATAATTTAAAATTAGAAAAACATTTAAATATTAATTAAATAAAATTAAATAAAATTGAAAATTAATTTATTCAATAAATTTATTTCTGTTGTAGATTGTTCAAATAAAAAGAAAAGAAGGAAAGGATGTCTTATTTTTTGGATATCCAGCAGATATTTATCGGACAATTGATGTATCTGATTGGGTACCCAAATACTCATTCTTAAGTCCTAAATTACCAGAAGTTTTAACTCTTCTTTGTAAATACATTACGATATTTTCTGCGGGATTAGCAGTTATTAATATCGTGCCTTGTTTCTTTCTAGATGGACAATATATCATAAATATACTTATACTTTATTTATTAAATTTTACACCTCATAATAAAAATATTAGACAAACTGTTATATTAATGATAACAAGTATAGGTACATTACTTCTTACTATAAATTTATTGTATGTACTTATGAATAAATTATTATAAATAATGAAAGAATATTATTAATATTTAAAAGTTCTATTTATAATACAAAGTACACTGTAATTACATTCTTATATAACCTTAATGCCACTTTGTATCACTTAAATATCCTAATAAATCTTACAGTCTTGTTTAAAAAATTATTTACATCTTTGGAACAATGGATTGGACCACATAGAAAGATTATATTATACAATATATTTTTATATTTTTCAAGATAAGTTATAGTAAATATAATATGTAAAATCTATCCATTCCCAAGTAGGTATAATACAAAAATAAAGCTAATGCTAAGTTTTGATATGACAAAAAAGTTAATATTTAAATATCTATTTTCAACATAATATTATGATCATATTTTTAATGATAATTAAGATATAGTGTATAACAAAATTAAATTGTTATAAAATAAAATGAAAATTATATATCTATATTGGATATATTATATATATACTTTGTTTTGATTATCTATTATGAAATTTCTTTATAACTAATATTTTTTTTATTTATAATATATTCAAATATGTAAGTGATGTTATCGCTTTGCTGCTGCATCTCCATCCAATGCTGTAATATAAAAATTCAATAATTATCATACTTTATATAATACTTTATATAATACTTTCTAGAAATAACAAATTTTTTTTTAATATAGACATATTGTAAACAATTAATTAGATAATTGTAAAAATAAGATTTCTTTATTGATTACTTACTTTTTCCATCACAAGCAACAATTTTAACTTTATCTACTATTGCAACTTCTTGAACTTCACGAAATTCAACATCATTAAGCATAAAAGTCCATACATTATCACAAAATCTATAAGTATTTAATTTACCAGCCTAAAAAATTTAAATAATTAGTAATATTTATAAAAAATATGTATAAAAAATTTAAATAATTATAATAATTATTATTTACAAATTACAATTATATTAATATTTACCTTAAATGTAAGTCGTGATTTAACTCTGGTTGCAAGTGCTTGATTTATTGCCTTATCAAATTGTAATAATACTTTAATTGCTAATTGAGGTGTAATTTGTCCATACTATAACATTATACAAGTTGAATTTATTAGATTATACATACGTTTGACTTATAATTAAAAAATTCTATTAAAAATTCATATTAAAATTAAAATTTATTGTTTATTTTAAATTTAAAATTATGACATTATGCGAAGATATAATATCAATGAAAAATTTTTTTTTTAAATGAAATGTATATAATAAATTCTACAATAATAATAGAAATAAAATTGAGTAAGATTAATTGACAATCTTAACCTCAATATATTTTTATACTTACTTGAATTAATTCATCCAGGCTTTCTTGTAATGTATTACCTAATGTTGTGTTTCGATATAATTGATAAGACATTGTCCTTAATATATAATAGGCACGATATTAAAGTAAATTAAGCTTTGATAATGCAACAGTAAACCTCATACGTAACGAAAATAGGAAACGATATTTGTTGATTAACTGTTGTTAGATAAAATTGTGCATTACTTGAACAAAATTTGTATAAATGAATTTGTAATAGTAGAAAATGATATTGCCGATTGCAATAGATTTAAATTTAAGATAAAATTTGTTGTTTCCTTCAATACAAATCTTATACTATTCTAATCATATCAAAACTACATTTATGCTAAAAACAATTTTATTTATCATTAAGTTAGTATTTTAAAATATTAGAAAAAGATGTATAACATATCGTTTGATAGAAGAAACTATTAATGATAATTTATTCATTCAATAAACTTACTTAACTTTTCCTTTTTATATATAATTTTGAAAATTTTTATATAAAAGAATATTCAGAAATTTATATTTTAACTATATAGTTTTTAGTACTAGTAATAATGGCATAGACAATATACAAAATAGATATAACATGCAATGTTTTTTCGTGTCTAAAATTTAATTTAGGGCATAGACGTATGAATCTCTAGATATAAATCCCTAGATATAAAATTCTTTTAGATCATATCGAGAATTACTTGATCCTCTTACCATTTTCATGTCACATACAACATTATCGGTTCAGTACAGAAAACGATTGTAACGTTAATAGCGATTGGAATTAAAACCTTCATTATTTTACATTTAGAATTAAAAAAAACTTATTATATTTTATAAAAATTTTATTATAATATTATACTTAATATACTCATTAATTATTATATTTATATATACTTATTTTAAACTTATTAAAAAAAATTATTTAAATTATTTTATTTAAAAAATATAATGTATTAGTCACAGATAAAATTCATCTATGATGTAAAATGTGAATCTATTTGATACTTCGTCTATGGTAATATATGTATATATTGTAAATATATATATATATATATAAAATAATACTGCACGATAATCGAAAATGTTTCATATTTTTTAAAATATAAAATTATTTTGAAAAAAACATTATATTAATAAATTACTATTAAAATAAAGTAATAAATTTACTTTGTTTGATAATATAATTTATGATAAGTTATATATTTAATTAGTGAAATGTTGTATAATAATATTTTTTGAATGTATAATACTTATATGTTGTTTTATATATATATAGATATAAAAAAATTCAAGAATAACATTTCTAGTAAAAATATAAAGTAAAGATTATGAACACAATAAAGTAGTATAAGACTATTCTCCAGTCATATATGTAACACGTATACCTTATGAATGTTTAATAATGCTTAATCTGAAGATGGTCAATATGGTAGGTAACTGTAACATCAACGTGGCTTGCCATTGCTTATCCCGCGAACTTTCCAAGTAGACACGTGGTGCAATGTGCAACACTGCGGCAGTTCTGTTACAGCTCCCCACCATTTTCTGCGCAGACAAATCAAAATTTAGAGAGCAATTTTAAAACTTCTGTGAAATTCAAGTTATAACGGTAACACGGTTAGGTTGATAATGATATATCAATTAATGTGACATCTATTTTTGGGCTTAAAAATAAGAAAAAGAAAATATTTGAACATTTAAAGTGAATATTTTTTGTGATTGTTTTATCTTTAGATGTGAAATATATTAATGAAATTTAAAGAATGCTATAATATTGTTTTTGATGTATTAAATGTATACGTGCTTATTAATTTTAAGTTTATGTTCATAAGTGATGATTAATAATCGAATCTGGAATTTAATTGAGAAATAAAGAAAGTAATATAAAAAAAGTTTATTAAAAATTCATAATGGTATGTTAATAATTTATAATGAAAATTTATATTGGAAATATAAATTGCATAATAAACATTGATTGTAAGAAATGCCAATGATATGTAAGATTCATATGCTAACATACATTTCATATTTTAGGCGCTATACAAAAAACTACATTAAATTATAAATCAAGAGCAAATATATTTATCTTTCCTCGAATTGAAATTCTATTTTGGTAAGTTTTTTTGCTTCTACATATATAATTATTTTATATATTTTTTAAAAATTTATTTTTAAACAATCTGATGAATTAACATTGTTTTATTTTTCTAAAATAAATTTATGTCAAGTTGATTAAATTATTAAATAATATAATTTAAAAAGCATGTTGGATATATATTTAAAAAATATATTTTTGACAAAATACATACAGTTATAAGATTAGTTTTTTATTTGATTTTTTTTTACGAGATTTCTCTCGTATTTTCTTAAAAAATTAATTAATAAGAAAATGATATGTAATATCTATATTGTTTCTTAAATATTCTTTGCAATGAAAAATATTATTTGAATTATTTAATATTTTAAATACATTAAAATCGCAATATAAGCGTAAGTTAAATTTTTGCATAATAAATATAAATTATTATATTTTTTATAAAATTTTTATTTTATTGTCAGAAAATTATGTCACTGAACTTAAGATTAATACGATCATTCATGTCTTAGCATCTTCATATAGAAAGAAATCCTTGTCATCACAAGGTCTTTTGTATCGTGCAACTTTTATTAGATAGGTTTTTCTTTGGCTTTCATAATTTCTCAGATATTATGATAAAAGTAATTCAGTTTCTTAACTTAAAGAATTTTAAAATTTTTATTCTTTTCTACTTATAATATGAATTATTATTAAAAATTTTTGTTAGGAAATTGAATATTACAAATTATGTATTAGATAGAAAACAATTTTTGCTATTACTGATGTCATTGTGATATTGTTGAATGTATTCTGATATGATTGTTATTTTTGTTATTTTTTTATTCAAATTTCGAATTGTTATTATTTTTGATAATGTCGATATTTCCTTTATAGTTACATTATTTTTCTCTCTCTGTTGTTAAGCGATTTCACCAGAATTTAAATTAATAAATATATTTATTCTCAAATGGAGCTAATATCATTAATAAAGTTTTTACAAGTTATAAATTATAAGTTATTAATATTAATAAAATTTTTTATAAAATAGTAATAAGTTTCGTAATAAAACAAATAAAATTTTGCAATTTATATATGATATTAGTAATATATAAATATTTATATATTTATAAACAATTCTATTATAATTCTATAAGCCCTAATTTGTAATTTATAAATACATTAAATTGATAAATTATTATGCAATATGACATATTGATGGTAATAATTGCATGCATCAATTGTTTAGAATTAGTTTCTCATGTTCATGATTATTCATGTCTTTAAGAATTGATAAATTATGGTAATAATGATTGAATTAGTTTTAGATTGTACATATTTTATAATATATATATATATTTATATGATATAGAATGTTTATATAATATATAAACAATTGCATTAGTATAGTATAGTAGTACATTTGTAATTTATTTAATAATTTTTATTATTATTATAACTACTAACATTTTTAATATTCAAGCGGTTTGTTGATCATGACAAATTTTATAACAGCGAATTAAACTATATGAATTATAAAAGATAATAGATGTAATTACAAAAATGTATCATTAATTTTTTTTATTCTTATTCGATCAAAATGACACAAAAGTTTCTATTTAATAAATAACAATAAGTTCACTTTATTAATTCAGATAAGCAGATATGTATGAGAAGGGAAGTCTTTATTACTATCCAGCAAGTTTAGATACCCAAGTAATTGCGGGTGAAAACTTCAGCGCGCGTGTAAAACTTTTCTTGGTATACCGAAAGAAGCAGAAAGTCTCTTGAGGTGGAAATGAATAGATAGTTTTCATGAATTTAGCTCACGAAAATTGTATTCCATCTCTTTACGAGTTTTACATTCCTTCAGATTTATTATTACCGCATCACTTGAAAACGTATCATAAGATTCAAATGATTCTTTGAGCATTCTTTGTATTTGATTCAATTAAAGGTGTGAAATTTTTAATCCTGATCGCTTTTCAGTCGTATAAAAGGTGTTGATCAAAGGTATGAAAAGAGTACTCGACTTTGATAGAATCTTCAGTAATATCGCAATATATTAATAGAAGTTATTTAAATGTTCCCTCGCAAATGGTTCGTCGTTTATATCTCTCTCTGTATACTGCATCGATTGAACTCTTCAGCGATTCAAATTGTTGATCGTTGATATTCGAATAAACCATCGACACGTACCAATCAGTCTTTCTCGCGCACACACAATTACCCACCATGTCGAGATCTCACGGGTTGAAGCGAAGTCAATTAAGTCGATATAAACTGTAACGAATGGTAACAATGGAAATAAAGAAACGAGTCGGACAAGAAGATCAAAATATAGCTAACAGGATACAGCAGGAAGAAAATCGTAGTAGCTTTTGCGCAAATGAGATTAAAAAAAAAACTAATAAAGAAAGCTTAACAGATTTTATGGTGATAAAATTTTTGAAAATAATAATAAAATTATAGAACTTACGAAATAAGCATGAATATCAAGCTATATCCTTCTCCAAAGTTCGTATCCATCTATAAAGAATAGGACAGAAAAAAAAAATGAAATGCAGAAAGAAACAGAGATTTTAAAGGATAGAGGAAACGAGAGAAGATAAGATCGCGAAATACACAATGGAAGATGCGTATAGTAGGATTCGAGGTCCGGTTTGTTGGAGGAGGACATTGAACGGAACAAGTTGGCCATGCGATAAAACGAGATACTCGCATCGATCGGATTTCATTGTGTAGGAGTGCAATGAAAAGCATCTTTAAGAGTAGTATAGCGCGTCTCGAAGAGGGGTTGAGGTTGGTTCGGGGTGATGGTGGGTTGTAGGGAACGCACGGTACGGGGAAGATTCCACGAGACTATTTATATAGCTTGCCATCCAGAAAGTTTGCAAGAACAATTTATTACGGATATACGTACCATTTAGAGACGCCAAAGTTATTATGACAGAGAACTTTATCTGTGATAAAGGGGAAATGGGGGGGTAGACTTCGTTATTCAATCGATGGAAGTTGAAAGTGCTGGATATAATAGCAGAGGGAACGAAAGAGTCTTTTCTTCTTTTGCGAATCTGATGAAACTGTTTTCTATATATAAATTTAGATAAGTCTATTGCAACGTGAGCAGTCTATTTAAATCGATTCTTTTAAAGGCCGTCCAGAATATGTTACATTAAAGTGAACTTTTTATTTGAAACAAAATTTTGATAACTTAACTTAAAACATCTTAGAAATTTTCAATCAAGTCTCGTCTCGATAAAAAGAGAACAAGATTCGAATTCTGCACTGGAAAATTCTTTTTTTTTTGGCATTTATTTAGAGCTATATCATATGATATGCATATTCTTTGTAAGTCATAATTTAATTATTCTCGTTTTAATATCGAAACGATTTTCATTTTATCAAAATAACAACATATTTTTGAAAATACTTAAAAAGAATCTAATTAATTTAATTATATATGAAAAAAAATCGAAAGATGAGAACAAATTTTATCGTGAAAAATACAAAGATATTTTTCAAATTCATATCACGTCTCTTTAGAAATAACTCGTACTACTTTCTATAAATTTATCAAATGTAGAAAATATATATTTCCCATTGAAAGGGTGAAAAATGATAGCACTTTTCTTATCCCTTTGTGGATCAGAAAAGTAGAAATAGCTTATTATTTTACATTGTTCAAGAACAAAGACGCAACACGATTTCCTTTAATTGTAGAATTAAGTTGCAGACGCGTCGTCGGATAAACATTGTCGAAATAATAATCTTTCGATTTTTTTTTTGTTGAATCAAAATCGTGCCCCGAATAGCTTCGTATCCGTCGAAAATTGTATCGAATACCGACGATTATCGAAAAACGATACGACTGGCAACGCTTCTCATAGAAGAAACGAAATCCGCGAAGACAGTGAAAGATGTACAAGTACGGGAAATGATCGTGTAAGAAATGAGGATATCCACTTGTTACGTTGCAGAAACTTGAACGGTTTGTCCCCGTGATATGAGGATAAGGAGATAGCTAGCTAAGTTGGAAACGCGACTAGTGGGACGGAGACGGAAGTCGGTAGGAAAGGAAAATGGGAATATCCGTATGTCGAAAGAGATAAGTGAAACGACGATTGAGCTCGGTGGGAAAGAGAAAAAGGCACGACGATGAGCGTCGCCGTTGCCAGGGCAATGAATCGCAGATTGACGCAGGCGTCACGACGTCCGGCCACGCGCACACCCCGTTTTCTCTTCCCTTCCACCCTTGTCGAAGCGTGCCACTGCTTAAGGCATGCACACTACAATAGACGTTTTCTCGTTCGACGCAGTCGGTTGGACTTATGAGATTTACCGCATTATGATTCACATGTAAAATTTTTCTGACGTGGAAAGTGTTGGTTCGCTGCTTTTCAGGGATTCTTCGATCCGTGTGACGTATTTGGAAAAGTTTTTTCTATCTTTTTTGAGCATCGATGAATATCGTGAAGTCAGATCAAATCATATTCCGTGCTACTCAAAGATTAGGATCGCATAAATTTTTGATTAAATTATTTTTATTCGATTTTGAAAATGATAATTTTTATTATCGGATATTCTTATCGAATATTTTTTTTTTTATAAGAAAGTTTTTCAATTGCAATAAAATTTGATATCAGTTTCTACGAAAATGTTTCAGTTAAAAATTCTCAGAAGCATCAAGTTTAATTTGAATCGATTAATTTTTTCGTGCAAAGTTTTATCAAGTTGCGAGGAAAGATTTAGCATCGATTTTTATTTGATTATATTTCGTTTATTTTACAATTATGGTAATACATTTACATGTGTATTACACGGCTATAATAGCGCATTAACATCCGCAATACGATCTAATCTGTGTTCGTGAATGCGTTAAATTTGCTGCATACGTCGAAAATTTACGTTGATCAAACGCCTTGCCTTGTGTACACACGTCTGATAAATCACTGTCGTAGTTATATTAATGTCTGATTCAACGCGACCTACTGCCTGAAAGTAAAATCTATATCGTTCGGTTTACGAGATGGCAACGCTATACGAACTCAGGAAATTATGTCGACCGTACATTCGACAACGTCCCAACCTATTTGTAATCAAAAAAATTGCAAAACGATTTTCAAGCGTTCGTATAAAAAGTGCAGGCACGAATTAAGCTGGCTCGTCGTCGAGTTTCTGAATCGGTACTTAACACGATGGTTTCACCGCTTTGCCTGAAGTTCGGTCCATTTATGCGCGAACAGAGAGAGGCGGTGAAAAAGAGAAAGAAAAGGGTACAAAGGGTGGTGGAAAAAGAGAGAGAGAGAGAGAGAGAGAGAGAGAGAGAGAGAGAGAGAGAGAGAGAGAGAGAGAGAGATGAGGTGTTGTAGCGTTAGCGAATATTCGTGAGAATGTACTTTAGACTGTAACGCGCATTCCCAGGACAAGAAACGAACGGGCAAGTTAGCAAGCGAAAGGGGATAAAGATAGAAAAGATCCGCGCGCGCGGAATATAGCGTATGTCGTCGCGACAGCGTCGACGTTGTCTGTGCCTCTCTGGTGGGGAGCTGGAAAAGTTGTGTGAAACTTGAAGGAGAACTAGAGAAGGAAGCGTAGGATATATGAAGGAAAGAGAAACACCGGTGTCCAACCGGGGAGAATTGGAATGAAAGGAGGGATGGATCTGGTGGTGGTGAAACATCATAGATGTGTAGAGAATCTCGTTGCCAGTGTTGGTAAACGTCGAAAAGACGAAGGTAACGGCACGGTGGATGTCGGTGGTGGTAGAGTAGCGATAGTGTTGGTATCGTTGGCGGTAGTGGTGGTGGTGATGGTGGTGGTGGCAGCGTGTCCCGACGCCGGGAAAGTTTCGCTGAGAAGCGCGCGGAGTGCGAGAACGCGGCGCGAGCAAGATAGGTGAACGGAGAAAGAGGACAAGAGTGAGAACGCATTTCAGGAAGCGGGAGAGCAAAGGGGATGGAGAATGAGAGTGAGTTTGGAGCGAGTCCGGAGGACGGCAACACGGTGCGGGCAAGGTTTTCGTCTCCAGTTCCCGCTAAGCGGCCGATAGGATTGGAACGAGTTGGCTGTATACGCGGTTACACACGCGGGGTAACGTCCAGGTAGCGTGCGCGGTATAACGGTGGTTGTTATAGCGCGAAAGAACACACGCGGCACGCGCTACCGACCGAACGGACCGGCCCGTGCTAGCGTGTGTGACCGACCGAGCGCTGCCGGTAATAACGAGCGTAATGGAGTACTATAGTAGTAGTGGGGGATTCTTGCACGAGTTACGCGTGCTGCTACCGCGGTACTCGAGTTCACGCGTGGCACTACGGCCGCAGAAGACCACGAACGAGCGAGGTCGTCGGAGCGCAGACTGCGTCCTTCTTTTCCTTCCTACTTCCTATCCTCTTTCACCTTTTACACCCTCCAACTTCTCCACCTCCACCTCCTACATCTTCTCTCGGCCTCCTCTTTCTCTTGCTTTTCCTTCGCCAACTCCTACTCTCCCTATTTTATCTCTCTCTTTCTCGTATTCTCTACCCCTAGTGAGATATTGATTTCCCTTAGCTGACTCCCACGAGGGCAAGCGGCAGGCAACCAGGTACGGCTACCTCCGCAAATAGACAGTCTCCGACAATGAGAAGGGAATCATCGCATGTATCGAGAGTATGCATTTTCCAAGTTTCAGCGGTTCAACATTCCTGCCGTCGAAAATGATCCGGTTCGACACTTCCTCGCCTCGAACGGTTGTCGCGCTCTTTATACCGCTCTCGAACGATGCCGCGCTCTTCTCTACTACGTTTGCCACGTGTAACTCACGTTCGCATAACTTCTATCTTAGATGCAGAAAATTAGAGGAAATTCGTATCGCTGATTTCTATTGAAACCGCAAACATACATATAACCTAACAATAAAATTATCAAAATGCAAAGATTTTTTTGATATCTTGATTGATTTCTCTATATATATCAAACCACGTGTATATATACGTAATATTTTTTAAACAATAAAGTAACTTTTATCGCAATTTAAATTAGTAAATCTACGATTTTTTTACATCGTCTCAATGTCTTGTTATTCGATTCTTGTTTGTCTGACCATATACGATCTTCTACTACTAATTACCATCTCTTTCCCGCGAGTTTATCGATATTTCGTTGCGCAATTGATTTAGTATCGAATGGATGATTGAGGTTGAATTGCAAACCCCTATAATAATCTTTTTTGTTGCGCGGTTAGCTCGCTCGAAAGTAAATACTTTTCTCTCACGGATGGTCACCGTTCGGGAATTCGTAAGTGCTCTAAGAAACTTTTGCGAAGTAATCCGCCATCTTGGTTCCTGCGCATTGCTGGCCGCTGGATTCACGAGTGACTTGAAACTTTTTTATTTACCGCGTTCATGCTTACACACAGAGACAAAGAGGGTTGGAGAGGGGAACTGTTTCCCCTACTCAACTCTGGATGGGGTGTACGTATCTGTCAACCCCCACTCGGCTCGTGCCGCCTGCCGCTTTCCAGCAAAGTTTTCCCGAGATCCAGGAAACTACGAGCGATGCGGGGTGAAAGAGGGGTAGAAGTCTGTATGAAGGGAGGGGAGAAGCGAGACCGCTTTCTAGTAGCGTGCGCTCACGGGGATCCCTTTTCACCGAATTCTAACCTAGTAACGAGTTTGCTCCGTCGGTAACGCCGGACGCGTGCCAGCGATAAACGTGTCGCGTGTTACGGTGACAGTGGGATGAGTAAAGTGCTATAGAACATAGGATACTATCTATCGTTACGATCATGGTTATCAACGTGCTGGATTTTTTTCCCCGCAGGAAGGCCATGTGCGTAATTTAAGAAAACGAGTGGGATACGCGAGATAAGAAAGAAAACGTGAAACAAAACGGGAACATTTATGCATTTTTCCACGATGATCCTCTGTGAAATATTCGGTCACATCATGAACTATTTTTTTATATCGATGTTCGTGATTATTTGCTCTAACCAACGATGGACACGCTGATATTATGTTACGAAAGTGTTTCGGATTAATCAGGGTTGCTGGATCGTGACAATCAGTTTTCATCAAATAAATCATGTACGTATTTATTATGTAGTGGTCTTATAAATAAGGACAATTGATTATTTCAATGTAGAAGATTCGCCTCTATTTAAAAAATTGTAAATTATACTACTATCATGTTGATATCACAAAGAAAATCCATTCAAACTTTTGCGCGGTAATTCGAAACTGTCTACATAGACTTGTTTGTTAAACGATTTTACGATCGTTTATCGGCTTGTCTCTGATCTATTGCCGCAGATTGCATTCCAATAGATAGATAAAAGGAGAAAAATCGTTCTCTAATCTGCTCGATTCGTCGCGAATATCCTGACGATACTGTGTTTCTCTCCTCTCCGGGGACGGAATAGGTCAGCTGATCATTTACTAGGCACTATATAACATTGCTTGTTGTGAGAGTATCAACGCTTTTGATTATCGGGATTCTGTGCGCGCAGACTCAATGTGAGATTAATCCTCTGTGAGCTCACCCCTTCCACTGTGAACTTACCAATACACGCCGGTCGCACGTTCGAAAGTTTCGTGAGCGTCGAAAAGTTTTGCGCTCCTGTAGTTGCGCGGATTTGATCGAGAAGCGGAGAACTTTGTGCTTACACACCGGAACAATTGTTTCTTCTTGCGCATTATCATACGAGTATTTACATAAGATGTGCGACTGTATTTGCTTAGCCGACTTTTAAATTTTATTAGTTTAATTATACCGCAACGCGTAAATATAATTAAGAAAACTATATTCATCCTTTTTTGTTACGATGCTTCTACATTGAATCGTATACACGAAGAAAGAGAAATTTTGTTGACTTTTTGTGATTTAATTCATGAATACTTTTCATTCCATAAATTGGAATCTAATTATTATTTTTTTTTTTTATTAAATCTATATTTCGAAAGTTAATAATGATTTGCCAGAAATGAAGTACTAGGGATAAATCCGAACCAACGGATTTCGAAAAGAATGAACTGAAGCACGAGATATCGGGCATTAAACTTGACATCGTGTTCTCGGGACTATACGAAATATTGTACCAGTCTGGTAATTGTTAAAAATCTATGTCATACCGGAAGAATGACAAAGCGTTCCTTGTATACGAGCCAAAATGATTTTGAGGAAAAAACCGGCGCGAATTACGCTCAGTAATTTTTCTGAAAAAGAACTCGCATACTCCTGCGGGCATGAAACATCATGTTTTCAATTTAACAAAATTGGAGAAGCCATACGTATAAAATGTTCACTATCCTCCTTTCTTCATTATGAATGAACATAAAACAGTGGTTATTCAGTACAAAATGTCTTCTCTAAAGTCTGACACGCTGCTATTCCAACCGTGATGAAAAGAGATACCGCGCATAAGAAGTTCTTTCAATCTTTTCGCCCGCTTTGAGCCGCGTTAAATAATAATTTATCAACGGCCGCGTTGATACATTCCGCGTTGATAATAACGTCCAACGATTATTCGATTATTCGAATAACATACCTCGTATCTGTCGGATTATCTATCATCGAACGAAACAATGGAAAAAACCCGAAGTTTTTCTCTATCTTTAACGCTTTATATGATATCCTGTCCCCGTTTAGTAGCACCTGGGATGCAGTCCGATGCATGAAAAAGTAGAGAGGCACTAATTAAGCCGCTATCATTACGGTTCCGCGGTGTAATTCCGCGTTGTTGGCATTGTGCTTCGAATTCC
>NW_006263513.1:1453486-1459865 GCF_000469605.1 Apis dorsata | reverse complement strand
GTGGCTGTTGGCCGGGGGCTTTTGGAATCCTCCGGAGCGTGGTCCATGGCCTTTCAACTCCAATTCCACGCGCGTGCGTCTCATCGTCGAGGTTCACGTCGTCGTCAACGACATCGTCGTAGTCCAGGATGTTTCCTGTTGTTTCGTCGCTGCGCCTCACAAGACCCCGGCTACAGGTTAACCCGATATTTCGTCGTTGTTACTTCCTTTTCCATACGCGCGAATATTGCCCAAGAGAGGCAGCCCCATTGCTTTGTATCCTTTCTACTTTTTCTTCGATGCTTCGAAAGAGTAAATTTTTAAGATTAACAATAGATTTGTAAAGAAGGAATTCGTTATTTATATATTTATACAATTGTATCCAAATGTGCTGGCTCACATCTATCAGCGGATGATGCTTTTTTTAAGAAGGTTGTTATTGGTATTTTTGTCGTGTAAGATCTAAGGAAGTAAGAATTTTCTCTTATTTTTCGCGAAAAGAAACGAAATGTTATGTGAATAATGATTTCAATTTGTATTGTTTTAATTTATATTATATATTTTCTTTTTTGGATTTGTATGATAGATGGCAGTTTGATAAAGTTTAATGAAAGATTTGGTAGAAATTATCGTGTGAATCATGTTTGATTCTCGATATTTTTTCATTCTTGCGAATAAAGTACGACATGCAATTTTTAACGTTATAATTTTCTTCTGTTTACTCTGTTTCATTTACCAACGAGTGAAACGCAGCGTGAATTTCGACGCTTTTACGTATTTTTACAACAAACATTGCAGAAAATATGCTACGTAGTATTTGAGATACGATGCATTTATTAAGTCTAACATACTTGTTTAATTTATTATATTTGCAAAAATAATGCCGTCGATATATCGAATTCATTATTAATTTGAATAATATTTCGGTTAACAATATAAATAACAATGTAAAAATAACGTAAAAATAATTAAACGTAATAGTTATAATAATATTCATATAATGTAAGAGCAAACATATTTTTAGATTGTTGTAAACATGTAAATCTCTTGCAAAGAGGAAATCAAGAGTTCTCCAAACATAATTTCATACCATTCGTAACTTTGCAGCGAATAGCTTTTCTGTAACTTTGATACTAAATAAAAATTGGATAAGAAATTGCTGACCTGTGTCAAAGTTCGTATATAGAACTTATTTGATGCTTCGACTTCTTCCAAACTCTTATATCGAAAGCACGTTTACCAAAGACTCACCGAATGAATAATAGTAACGAAAGTTAAGATCATGTCAGTTTGATCAATATATTTTTTCACGAGACCAATCACAAATCTAAGTATTTTTTAATATTTATTCTATTCGTTAGCTTTTGTTTTTTTTCGATATTAAATAATTTGTTTTTTGAACTAATATAGTTGGACATGAATTAATTAAAAATCGCAGTTGATTTAATCGGTTGATGAAATTAATTATTAATCTATAATTATAAATGTTGATCGTCGTCATCGAAATCTTTTAAAAAAATTAATTATCAATTATCTAACTCAATCAAAATAAATTTTTAATTAATATACAAGCATTGTACGATAACGGAATTGTGTCAATGACCGAAGCAAATTGAAATTAAATCTGAGGACAGATACAAATATTAATTTCACATCAGGAGAATTTTCGTGGTTAATCATTAATCTAATTGACGATTAAATATCTATATCAATTGCTAATTGCGATATGTACATCAGTTGAATAAAGATATATAATGATTAATCTCGTTGGAGATAATAAAACATTTCAATTTTAATCATAAATTGCGTTAAATATTTTCCAACACTAGTTTACTAATAACATAATAAAATAACATCAGGATTTATCTATATAAACGTTTAATACTTTAAAAGGGATGTTCGATTTTAAACGCGAAAGCGTCGAATGTGCACTCAGTCATTAAAAGCTTTGTTTACCGGAAGGACTGACGTTTTAGAATGAGCAATGGTTACAATATTTCAGGGCTCGGTATCCGTTCGATGGTTTTCGTGCTGACTCTTGGCGAAAAGGCTCGAAATCGTTGAGAAGTTGCGGATGCCGGGACAGATGAATGGGGAGTAACGGATAACCAATCGTGCGAGTATAATAGCCACGCAAAGTTGGGCACAAAGCATTTGCTTTATCTTATCGTTAATTTCATCGTGGAATAAAATTTAAAATCACTTTTACATTGTTATTTCATACAACATAAAAGTCAGATTAATATTATTTCTTTATTTAATTATATAATCCATGATTAATCGTGAATTTCATGTACAACGATATATATATATATATATATATGTATAAAATATCAAAACTAAATGTTAACTTTGGAATGAATAATTGCATAATTACATAATTACAGTTAAATATTTAAATCCGTTTAATATGGAAGAACAATTATAAATTTTATTTGAAATATGATATTTTTTTCAAATTATATTTTTGCCAAAATTTTACATCACTGATCTAGGAAAACATGTGATGACAGTTGTAAAATTGTAAATTTTTAATTAAATTCGTCATTGATTTTCAAAAATATCTAACTCTTTTACAATTATTAGTATAATATTTTAGTTGTAATATTATTATGTAATAACATTACATTTCTTTGTGAGTAATACATCTTAATTTTAAGTAAAATATGCCAAGAATTTTATTATTCCATAGCATTAAATATTTTAATCATTATTTAATTGTTGTAAATTGTATAAAGCTAATCTTCTTAAAATAATCTCTTTGTAATTGCATTCTAACAATTAACAATATTTAATCACGTTTATTTTATCAATTGTAGATGAATTCATTTTTAAATTTTTAAAATAATTCGTTTCTAAATAAAACTTACGTCTCTTTCGTCTCCCGAAAAATGATTCGTTCACAATTTCAAATTCGCTGTTCTTTCAAAAATGGCAGTATGTTCCATCATTCGAAAAGGTTTCCAAACACACAGAAATTCTACAAAAACATCACGACACGTTTATCGACTTCGGTCACGGTATTATTCGAGAAAAAAGCATGAACCGGTTACATGATTTTCAGATACACACACGTTTCGAAAGTTCTCTTGTCACGCGGCCGAGAATT
Source organism: Apis dorsata (assembly GCF_000469605.1). NCBI lineage: Eukaryota > Metazoa > Arthropoda > Insecta > Hymenoptera > Apidae > Apis > Apis dorsata. The sequence continues at coordinate 1,456,777 of NW_006263513.1, read as the reverse complement.
TCGTTTGCGGGGCGATTCGATTGTTTTCGCGCACAAATCTCTGATATCAGCCGAGTCCACCATCCACCGAATCCTGTTTCCTTCCTGTCGCCCATTCTTTTATTTTTCTCGTTGCCCAAAATCGAAGTATCGGCATCAACACGGCCCGGCTCGACGATGAGGAGAAAGTTTACGTCGTAAACTTCGAGTCTTAAGGGTGGAATTATAGTTGAGTAGAGCTCGCGCTAAGCCACGCAGTTGTTACCACGGTGAGCGCTTTAAAAGTTGGTCTTGGGTGTTCGTGCTGGTATCGTGGGTGGGTGGGCGAAGTGGAAGAAGAAGCCAGAAGAAGCGAGAACGCGCGATACGCTGGAAAGGGACGCGGAAACGTGGTTAAGTTGCCAGGAAACTTTGGTAAAACTGAAAAGTTAATTTCGTCGTGTTAAATTACTCGAGCGCTCGGGCATTAAACTTGCAAAAGTTGGCCGGATGACTGAAATACGTACCTTCCGCCACCTCCCTCATCTTCTTCCTCTTATTCTTTCTTTCTTTCTTTTTTATCGTTCGATGCTTTTCTCCCTCGTTTCTATCGCTGTGTATCATTTAATAACGATACGATGATTTAATAGCGACTCGAGTCCTGTTCGATGATAAATATTCTGTTCGATAAATCTCTTTTGTCATTATGATACGGATATAATTGTTTCTTAATGATTATTCGAATAGAAGAAAGAATACTTGATACTCGATTTTAGGAAGAGCATAGATTTTATCATATTAGAAGAATTAATGTAAAATATATCTCGAATTAATAAAGAAATTTAATTTTAGTATATTTGATTCTAATTTATATTTTGAAGTAACGTATAAATTGTTGATTAAACGATATTATATAGGTGTATCATTTGATTTAAACGTATGAAACATCAATCAGACAAAATTCAGATTAATAGCGTGTACACAATCGTTTATTTGTTGTATTGCGATTGGGAAGAATGAATGCTGAAAGTGCACACTATCGTGCTATGAGATACAAGTCATTCAAATCGAATCGTTAACGTTTTAACCAATATTGTGAAATATTTCGTTTTCATGTAATTTCGGAGCAATTACAGATTTTTTTCAGCTGGTTATATCATCATTAATTTCATATGATCTTTTTTTTTTTTTTATCGATTCACAGAATCGTTTGATAGATCTTACACATAGATTTAATATTGATTATAAAATTTATACACGTTTCATATTGTAAATCTTTACAAATTACATCAATTTGTCATATATGTTCGATACGGAAGGGAAAGAGATTGGGAGGGAGAATAAAAGATATTAATTTTATCATTTATGAAATACATGATGTAGTTTTATACTGCATATTATAACATCATTTTGAAACGGAAGAATGATGTAATGTAATAATTTGGTGAAAATAAAATTAAACGAATGTTGCATGCAAGTCATTGTATTACGCAATCATGTACTATTGATTATTAATAAAAAAATAATAAAATATGATATTAATATCGTGTTAACGTGGAAGACATATGAATTAAATTTTTTTTGTTGAAATTCATAATTCTTTCTTTAATTCTGATACTTTTCAATTCGAACGAATTTTGAAAAAGTATAATAGTAACATAATTTTATCTATTGTATATTATATTTTATATATTATATATATATATAAATTGATCGAAAAGAAATAGAAAAAAACGGAAAAAGAGATTACTAAAAATTTTGCTAAATAAATATTTCGCTAAAAATTTATTTCACTATGCACTTTGTATTAAAACTTAGCTTTATGTCGAACTTTTATGTTATAAAAATCTATTAAATGTCCAAACTTTTGCGAATATACAATATCAATTTGCGCCTATTATTTTTAATAAAAAAACAATTTTAATATCACGTTGTGTTGAATTAAAATGAAATATTTGCATAATTTTATAGTACAATATTACAGATAAAAGAGAACAATTAAATCCGAATTGACGAATTTTTTTGCACGACATATATGTTATTTTTAACGGGCTGAGGAATATAAAAAATATCAGGGGAAAATATTTTGCAATATTAAAATGTTTTAATTATTTTATCCAGGTATTTAGTCATAAGAGTATTTTTATTAAATTACTCATAAAAATATGTGTTCATATTGCATTTTACTTCTTCATTGAATTCATGTGGAAGAAAATATTTTTTATAAATAACTTATCGCATTAATATTTAAGCTTTCGTTTCAAAATTGAACTATATATATATATCGAAATTTCAGTTTAGTGATTTAAATTAATATAAAATAATTTTTAAATTAATTTAAATTAATTTTCATCTGAATGAATGAATATTTTCACGATATGAAAAATTAAAAAGAATTAATCATACATTATCGTTTCTATAATATACACGTTAATGAAAAGATAGAAAGAAAATATTTGCATGATTTCTCTAAGATCATAATTTTGATGGATTTTATTTTGCAATGTAATATTCATTGCTATCTTTAATTAACTATTTTCACGATCCTCTTTACTTTTGAGTAAAAATAAACTAAAAATTATCTTTCTATATCTATTAAACAAAATAATATTTAAGTATAACTTGTTCTAAAGTTTTTCTAAAGTTGTATATAGTTGAAAATTGAATATTACTTTTTGATGAAAAGTATTTAAACATTACTAAAGGAGTTATAAAATTAGTTTTCGCATAGCTGTTTTAACAGTAAGAAACCATAAATTTTTTCGTGCTAAAATAATCGCATATACTTTGTTTCGAAATATCAGTATTGAAATTACAAAAATTAATATCCATTTCATGTCATGCACAAAGCATATAGATGAATATTCCTATTCATGTATAACATATTGGCTTCCAAGTAATTGAATTAAAATGTATACTGGAATCAAGCTTGTATTAATTTGGAAAGTAATCATTGTGATAGATTTATATATTAATTGAAATAACTTCACGTTCAATTTTTTTATATATTTTGTGGAATTAATTTCTTAAAAAATTACGCGTGAAATCATTGCAATGTATCTATATATTCAGCAAGAAAGTTTCTAATAGATACATTTTTTAAAACGCTCTTAATGCTTTTTACAATTTAAATTACAATTTGCTAATGTTATGTTCATATAAAGAATGGAAATATTATCTTTTCATTAACTTAATTTTAAAATTGTTATATAACTTTTAATAATAATAAAAAAATTCAATATAGAACATATAAAGTAATTTATGATATAATCAATAATCCTCTATATAAAGATAAATAAACAAATAAAACAAAATTTTTAAATTTTCGTTTTC